>NW_005843663.1:21290-43493 GCF_000455745.1 Alligator sinensis | reverse complement strand
CAGGTGCCTGGTCCCAGGTGCAGCTGGTAGAGTCGGGAGGAGATGTGAGAAAACCTGGAGACTCTCTGCGCCTCTCCTGCAAAGCCTCTGGGTTCACCTTCAGTAGCTACGGCATGAACTGGGTCCGCCAGGCTCCTGGGAAGGGGCTGGAGTGGGTTGCTTATATTGGCACATCCTCCTCTCCCATATTCTACGCTGACAGTGTTAAGGGGCGATTCACCATCTCCAGAGATGACTCCAGCAGCCTCCTGCACCTGCAGATGAACAGCCTGAGAGCAGAGGACACGGCCCGGTATTACTGTGCTAGAGACACAGTGAAGCAAATCCTATTAGAGCTAATGCAAAAAACCCTGAGCACAAACTCCACTTGTGCCCTGTCCCACAGGAGGCTGCAGGGACCAGAGCAGCACAAGGCCAGGCCCAGTGCTGGAGGGAGCCGGTCTGTTGGTGTCAAGAGTTAACACTTTCTTTCACTGCACCAGTCACACATTCCTCCTCATGGGGTTACTGGTTGCACTGGTCTCCACACTCAGCACTGGAGCCAGTCCTGATGGGAGGGCAAGGGCAGGGGCTGCACTCCCAGCTCTCTCTAGTGAGAAGCCTGGGGACTCTCAGCCTCTCCCCTCCGTCAGGCAGCTGCCCCATCCGCAGCTGCTATAAAGCCCTCTGGAAAATAAGTTTTGCAGAGTCAAGACCAAGTAACAGTTCACAGTGCCCCACTCACCCTGCACTACGCAGCACCTCCAGAGATGGCCCTGGCCCTGCCTCTGGGGTGAGGAGGTGGCAAAGGGGACACCTCCCTATTACTGCTGTGACAGAGTTATTCAATGTGGGGCTGCCCTGGACATTTTTGGCAAACGTATTTGCATCCTGTCCACTAGAGAGCACCACCCAGCCTGACTGACCCTGTGATTTTGCAAATACACTGCAGATATCCCTCCCTGGGATTACCAGGCTCATAACCCATTGAACAGGGTTTTACTGCAATTTGGAAGCAAAACCCCCAGCTCAACCGTGGACCGGGCACCTGAGAATAGAGAGAGACATGGGAATGCAACTAGCAACAACCCCGGGCTCTACCCATGCACATGCCTTAGCGGGTAGAAACACCTTCCAAGGGTCTGTAATGGGACACAGTTGAAACCAGACTCTCATTGCCCTGTACCTGGCAAAGAGAGGTCCCCTGAACATGGGCTGGGATGTGGCCAGGCACTGAAAGGGGAGCCTGGCTTGGGACGTGGAGGGCAGAGAGCAGGCTGGGCTATGGGGTCTCCCAGCTCCACACACCCAGGGGACACAGTAACTGCACTCCCAGGGCAGCAGATGGGTGCAGGAAAAACACCCCAAACACCCCTGCTGGACACCAAACTCCACAGAGACAACACACATGAGGAACCCAGGCAGCAATGAAATGCTCTCCACTCATCTCCCCAGGGAAGCCCACATGCAAATCCCTGGCTGGGGGCTCCGAGCTACATACAACCCCTGGTCTCCACAACCTCAGTGCCTGCTCAGCCTCAGCCCTGCCCCTTCTGCTCCCCCGTCCCATGGCAATAGGGGTGCAAACGCTTGGACTTCTCCTGCTCCTGGTTTCTGCCCCCACCTGTGCATGCCCAGGGAAAAGGGAGGGAATGAGGGGAGAACTCGGGATTGGCTCAGTGGATAACAGTTTCCTTGCCTCATTTTCCTGTCCACAGCTGTTTAGCACTTAAGCATTAACCACTTGAGCCCTTTTGAAAATCTTGCCATCAGACTGATGGGAGTGGGCTGGACTATCCGGTGCAGAGTGTCCAGATCTAGTCCAAGGGAACTCCATTAAAAGCCAAAGGGTGAACACATGTAAAACTAGAGCAATGCAGCCATGGCTCTTGCCATGACCTTTGCTTTGCTGTTCGCACCTGTGCATCCTGCCTTGCCTTATAGCTCATGTGTGTTCACAGCCTGCCTAGCTTATGGGCATGTTCATAGGACAGGGCTCCTTGTAGCCCTAAGGAACCGTAAGGCCATGATGGCCCCTGAGTTGGAGTGTGCAGGCCCAAGGCATGGAGACATAAGAAGCAGCTAAAGAAACCTAAAAGTCAGGAGAAACCACTTACATGCTAAGAGAGGCAGAAACACCACTGCTGGCATCCTGTGGGCCCATCCAGGATCAGGCAGGGGAGGGTTGAGGGAGGGGACAAGAGGAGCGGAAGGGGCGGGCAGGGGTCCAGCTGTTTAAGTTTTGGGGGAAAACAGCAGGGGAAGACTGCTCAATAATGACTCCAAGATCCCTTTCCACCTCTGTTCTTTCAAGAAGGGAGCTCCCCAGACTGTATGTATGCTGTGGATTCCTTCTCCCAGGGTGCAGCACCCTGCATTTGTTTACGCTGAACCCCATCCTCTTCTCATCTGTCCACTTTTGCAGTCTGTCTAAATCTATTTGCAGACTCTCTCTCCCTTCAAGTGTGTCCACCTCGCCCCACATCTTAGTGTCATCAGCAAACTTGGACAGCGTGCTTTCCACCCCCTCGTCCAAATCGCTGATGAAGATGTTAACCAGTGCAGGCCTGAAGACCGAACCTTGGGGTACCCCACGGCCCACATCTCGTCAGGTTGAGTACAACCCATCCACCACTACTCTCTGGGTGTGCCCCATCAGCCAATTTTTGACCCATCCAACTGTGCATGCGTCAATGCCGCAGTTGCTTAATTTATTGATGAGGATGGGGTGAGAGACAGTGTCAAAGGCCTTCTCAAAGTGTAGAAAGACTACGTCCAAGGCAACACCATCATCCAAGGATTTAGTTACTTGGTCATAAAAAGCAACCAGGTTCATCAGGCAGGACCTGCCTTCGATGAACCCATGCTGATTGCCCCTGAGCATGATCTCCCCTGCAGGCCCCCCACAGATGTGCTCCTGGATGATTCATTCCAAGATCTTCCCCAGGACCGAGGTGAGGCTTACAGGCTTATAGTTACCTGGGTCCTTCCTCCTCCCTTTCTTGAAAATTGGGACCACATTACCTAGTGTCCAATCCCCCGGCACCTTCAATCCAAAGGAAGTTGAATGCATAAAACGCTCCCAACACCTACATCCTCCCACAAATGAGATCTGTTCCCAGTGAAGCTGGTGATGACGACTTTTTGGGAATCTCACCAGGGCCCTCTAAGCATTCACTGACCGCACGCTTCTTGGACACTCTGCCGCAAACATGGAAATACCATGATTTCAAGGGGAGTTGTTGGGGCAGGACTGTGCTGCAATCTGGGTTCCTCACTGGACAAAAGCAATTTCCCATGTTCCCACCACCCTATAACAGGCTATTGGCTTTAGTTCATGTCATGGTTCTGGCTGTCCCACTGGGCCAGAGCCAGACAGAAAGCTTCCAGGTGGACTCCAGGACAGTAGCACAATTACTGGAGCTGTGTAGCCAGCTGCCCAAAGAATGGCAGCACTTCCAGCCCAACACACAGGGCCACGTGCGACCCAAGATAACTCCCTCTGGCCAGCGGAAGCTGTGCTGGAAGCCAAAGGGACTTGCCCACATGGTTGCAATCCCCTGGAGATGGGATGCACAAGAGAGCCAGACCTCATGCACGCCACATGGAGGCATGAAACTAATAGGAGGAACCAGGATGTCAAGGCGGAGGCAGGCCCAGAGTGAAGTAAGGAGAGAATGAATGCCTCTAGAGGAGCCAGTTCCAAGAATCAGCTCTCCCTGAAGCTGCACTCCCTGAAAGCCACAAACACCACCATGTAGTACTGTGCCACATGAATGCCACATGCCCCCAGAGGTTGGGGGGACACGGCGACCGCCCACAGGCAGTGGTGTTGGTGTCGGAGGCATGGCAGCAGCGAGCAGGGAGCTTGTGCAGGCAGCTGTTGTGGGTGGTGTTGGCGGTGGGGGGAGGAGGTGGGATGGTGAGTGCCGACACCGCCGCGGCCACTTGCAGGAACTCCCTGCTTGGGCTGCCCCCACCACTGACATCGGCGCAGCAGGGGTGGGGGCGGCGGTGCTTTTTCCAGGGGCGCAACGCGAAGCTCAGAGGTTGCACGTGCACCCACATGCACCCCGTATGCATCGCCAAAGCTCTGCCAGGAGACACAGGGACACAGAGCAGGGCAGGGGCTGCACAAAAAGGGGACGCAGTGAAGGGGACACTATGTCTACTCAGAGCAGGAACGTGACTGGCACACACACACACAGCACTGGGAGTTTCCAGACCTCAGTGCCCATTGCTTTGCAATTCGAGGATCTTGTCAAACTGGATCCACGGGATCCCTCTCCTCCTTACTCTGGTACGTAAGGTGAAAATCAGGTCTGGAGGAGAAAAGACAGAAGAAAAAGCTCCAGATACAGAACAAAGTCTCCTTGATACAAACCTCCTACCAACACCTCTGTACCTCAGGGCTCCTCTACAGCCATGGCCAGTGTGTTCCCTCCTCCTATGTTACACAGGGAAATAACCAGGGCAAATTTAAACTCAATAGTGAAGCAGAACCTGTGGGCCTGGTTTACCAGTCATTGAAGATACCATTTTTAACAGAGCATGGGTGCATGGGGAGACACCAAGAGACAGACTCACATCTGGTCCCAGGTGCCTCTGCCCACCTCAGCCTGCTCACACAGGGACATCTTCCCTCTTCCTCACAGGACTCTCGAGGGGACTGTTCCCACCCCATGGGCATTGTGGTCCTGTTCCCAGCATCTCTTAGATCTCCTGCCCCTGGAAATGCCCAGGGCCAATGCCTGGAGGCAGGAAAATAGGTCCAGGAAGACCCACACTCATGGCAACAGATGCTGGTGAGAGCTGCCCCTCCACTGAGCACCCTGGTGAGAGCTGCAGCCCAGGGAGCGACGGTGCCCAGAGTCGGGACAAACCCAGCAGGAGGCAGGGCCAGGGCTGAATGAGTGGAGCCAAACCCAAGGGCCAGTGGTGACAGTAGCTGACAAGAAACCTCAAAGAGGCTTTCCTGGGGGCCAGACCCAGGCCTTACCTAAGCCCCACATCACTTCCCAGGGAGGTACCTTGGCCCGAGGACAGTGGGGAAGGGTCTGGAGCAGGGGTGGGCAAAATGCGCCGGGTACAGCCCACCAGACCATTCTATCTGGCCCAAGAGGACCCTAAAAAAATGAAAAAATAAATATTAATCTGCCCCAGCTGCCTGTCATGTGGCCCTCGATGGCTTGCCAAAACTCAGCAAGCAGCCCTCCACCTGCAAAAATGGCCTACCCCTGGTATTTAGAGTCCCCAGGTCCTGGGCTCCTGCCTGTACACAGCCACCACTGGGACAGCAGCGCAGCCCCGGGGTCATCACATCCCAAACACATGCACACAGGGTCATGCCCAGACATGGACCTGGCACCTGACAGAGCAGACGCAGCAAGAGCTTTGGGCAGAAGAGCAGCAGGGAAGACTTCCCTGACAACACAACGACCTCCCTGCTCAGAGGCACAGCAAAGACTCCTCTGAGGGGGACACAGTGCATCTAGGAGAGCCTCAGGAGCTGGGTTTCGGATGGGTGTGGGCGCTAGGCAGGGCAAAGATGCCAATCCAGGGCCTCAGCCCCAGCAGAAACCTGCCAGAGCTCTGGCCTCTCGGAGTCCGAGGGGAGCAGGGGGACACAGGAATGTGGCACTGCCCATCCGCCTCCCTCCAGCCCCAGCGAGAGGATGAGGTCCTGGGGGAAGCTCTTCTTCCTCCTGGCAGCTCTGCCAGGTACTGCCCCAGCCCTGCCATGGGCTCCTTGCACACTGCAGGGAACCTCCTTCCCCTGCCACACAGCAGGCCGTGGCTCCCGGGGCTGTGGGGCAGGCCCTGCAGGGATGCGATGCTTACACAGCTTTTCTCCCCAGCTGCCTGGTCCCAGGCACAACTGATGAAGTCCAGAGAGGGAGTTCAGAAACCCGGGGCGTCTCTGCACCTCTCCTGCAAAGCCTCGTGATTCACCTTCAGTGACTACTACATGCACTGGGTCCACCAGGGTCCTGGCAAGGGGCTTCAGTGGGTCACATGGATTGGTAACCCAAGGAATGGTCTCACAGCAGAGCTGTTAAGGGGCGATCCATCATCACCAGGGACAAGTTCAGTAGCACTGTGCACCTGCAGATGGACAGCCCAAGAGCTGAGGACAGACCCCGCTATTACTGTGCTGGATATACAGTGATCTCAAACCTCCTGGGCTTTATACAATAACCTTGCAGAGCTGTGGGCTGCCTAGGCCAGGAGAGAGCAGCAGACACTGTCTATAATTAAATCATAATAGGCTGAGATCAGCTCTAGGTCCCCCCCTCTTTTTTAAGGTGATGCAAGGGGGTTCCCAAATCCTTTGGGCCCTTTTGGAATCCCCAGCCCTTGCTGGCACAAATACCACATACATTTTCTACCCCAAAAGCTCCATGATTCCCAAAAATCAATGTTGCAATAATTACGTACGGCTGAGAATTTCCAATAGGCTTTAAAGTATGCACCAAGCCCCGCTCTCCTACCCCAGGGTTTGCAGACAAGATGTGGGCATCCCTAACTCCTGTCATTTTTTGTAAAGACCCCATTTGTGCCCACACAAGATAATCCATGCCATTTTTCTCCTCATGTACTCCTGTGTCCAAATCTTCAGAAATTACTAACAATACTCATCCCTGCTCTTCCATTTGTCTGAGCACTTCTAAAGGCCCTCACAAGTGTTTGCCACCCAAATCCTACTTGTTATGGAATTGCATGTTCAAATCCCCTGAGCCTCATTAGAGATCTCATCTCTCCTGCAGAGATGGGTTCACTGTCTACGGAGAGCACACACCCTAGGGACGGATCCACAGGGGCAGATGTGTTGTACTGCAGTCAGCTCTAAGCCCTGCACTGGATGCAAATCCCTGACGGAGGGCTCCATATGCTCAACCCCATCTCTCCACAATTCTGGGTGGTCCCTGGCTCCCTGGGCTCCCAGCCCCACATGGATATGCCTTCAGCCTGCACCTGTGCCCATGTGTCACACTTGACTCCTGCATCAAGCAGCTCAAGTGATCTGGCGATGGGCCTCAATTCTGCCTTCGTAGGGACTTACTCCGCTGCACTCCAGAGCCACAGGTTGTGGGGGCAGTGGGGAAGGGGGTCTCAATCATGCCTAGGTCCCAGACCTGGCAATGGCCATGAGGCAGTAAGACTTTCAAGATCATGCGACGGGCCCATCAGCTTGTGAAGGGCTGTGAGGGTCTTTATCCTTCTTGTTTCCTGCCATGACTGCTCCTGTCAACCTCCTTCCATGCAGAAGAAACACCAGGAGCTAATTAAACTATGAATTAAATCAACAGGGTGATTCAGGGTCACAGTTGCCTGCAAAATTGCCTGCTGGCATTGGGCACTGGCCTTCGGCTGCCACATCCAGTGGTTCTGAGGGGGATCCCACCAGCCTATCAGCTCCAGCTCAGTGCCCATGGCTGCTCTTACCAAGGGGTGGTGATGTCACTGTACAGTGATGACATCATGAACAGCATGGCAGGTCCAGGGACCACAATGGCCCTTTCTAGCCTGGGATTCAGCCGCCACTGCAAGAGGAACCTCCTCTCTTCCTTTACTCCCCATAGGCTCCCTTGGCCCTTCCTACACATACCTCAGGCTGCTCTGCCCACCAAGCAAGTCCCCTGGAGCTGGGACCTCAATCATCACAGACACCTCCAAAGGCCAAGTGCACCTAGGAATGACTGGCCTGCAGCTCAGAGACCAGGTCCGTGATCACTGCATCAGACAAGGACTGAGAAGGGACATGTCCCGGAGCCCGCACACACACTCCCCTTGCTGGCAGCCTGGTTCAGGTAGGAGCTCCAGAGGGGACCAGTTACTACCACCGATGGACCTTCCCAATTTGTTCAATCCCATGGGCACCCCCACTCCAGGTGACTTACAGGTTTGTGGGTTAAATCCTGAGTGAGGTTAGCAAGCAAGCAGGGGGCAGAGTCCCCAGGCTTGGGATTGCAACCCAGGAGTCCTGCCCCAGCATCCCTTGTGCCCCACCACCGTGTCTGTCTGGGCAAGTCCAACGCACACAAGGAGGGGGCCTGCCAGGCCCAGCCTGCTTAAGTGGGCAGAGAGGGGAGCAGCTGCAAGGGGCCTGCAGGGTCCAGCCAGGCTCCCCTCCGTGCTGCAGTCACCCATTAGTGACCCCGCCACTACCACACTGCCGCCCCTGATACCAATCTCATGAAAAGAGAGCTCAAGGATATTGTTTGCCTACAAGCAACCACAAGCCTTTCCCAGGGCTCCAGACCAGGGCTCAGAGTGGACTTTGTCATAAGCAGAAGAAGAAGGAGGGGACTCCCCCGCACCAACCATCCTTCTCAGGGCACAAGTCTTCAGCTGCTCAGACAGGACCTGATCACAGACCAGAGACACACGCGCACAGATCTGCTCTTTTTACCACCTCCCCCAGGCCAGGCCAGGCCCTGGGCTGACCCCTTTATGCAAATCCCCCTCATGGCTCCCTGCTCAAGTAGCCACCCCAGGGCACTTAGCACCATTGCCCCCAGGAGCTGAGCTTTCCTCCTGTGCTTTTGGTTCCCCACTCCAGCACCATGACTGCCTTCCTCTGCCCCCTGCTCCTCTTGGTCCTGGCTCCACGTGAGTGCTTGGGGAGGCTGTGGGAGGTGGCAGTGAGAAGGGAAGATGGGCCAATCCCAACTGACCCTTGCTTTTTCCAGGTGTCCAGTCCCAGCTCCAGCTCCAGGAGTCTGGCCCAGGGGTGGTGAAGCCGGGGGAGACCCTCAGCCTGACCTGTACTGTCACTGGTGGCACCTTCAGCAGCAGCTAT
Organism: Alligator sinensis; assembly: GCF_000455745.1. NCBI lineage: Eukaryota > Metazoa > Chordata > Crocodylia > Alligatoridae > Alligator > Alligator sinensis. The sequence goes on along the minus strand of NW_005843663.1, from coordinate 34,711 downwards.
TGGTGGAGCTGGGTCCGCCAAGCTCCTGGCAAAGGCCTGGACTGGATGGGAATGTGGGATGGCAGCACACGCTACAATACAGCCTTCCAGGGCAGAATCACCATCTCCGGGGACTTCTCCAGCAGGAAGTACCACCTGCAGCTCAGCTCCCTGAGAGCTGCAGACACTGCCATGTATTACTGTGCCAGGGACACAGTGACACAGAGCAGGGCAGGGGCTGCACAAAAAGGGGAAGCAGATTCCCCAGCAGCTGCTGTGGAAGACACCGAACAGGGGTTGCAGGTTTAAGGGAGGGCAGAGGGGAAAGAGATGATCCCAGTTCCCTCCAGCTCAGGCCCATGCAGATCTGCTCTTCAGGGATGGAGACCCCCAGAGAGTGCTCAGCTGTCCCCGAGCTCCCTGCAGCATCGAGGTTGCATCGCTGTGAAGGGGACACAACTCTAACTTGGGCCAGTCCACACCAAGGCCCCTCTCTCCTGGGGCTCATCTCCATCGGGGCCCAGACCCTGGTTGCATAGTGCAAGGGGCAGAGGGGCTCTGTATACCCAGAACTGAGCATCTCTGTGACTCTTACATGATGTCATTGTCACCCTTGCAGCCTCAACACCTGTCCCAGATGCTCGATCCTCTCCACTAGTGAGCTACTGCCCAGCCCAGTCCTCCCAAAGACCAGACCTGGGATCATCTGTCCGCCATGGTCTCCTTTTCCTCTCAAAGCTGCTCTCTGGTACTATTTTGGCACATCCAGCCCCCAGTTAGGCAGACAGACAGAGGCAGCTTTCCCTGCCCAACCCAGGTCCTTACTTGAGGAGAGAACTGCAGGCCCTGGCATCTCCCCAGCACCAAGAGACCATTGCTGGAGATGAGGTGTGTGTCCTTGTCCTGCCAGTGCCCCTCACCCCTGGCCCCCCTGCTGAAGTAGGCTGCCAGCTGCCCTCCCTGTGGCTCACTCTCAGCTCAGCCATGGAGGGTAGTGGGCACTGGAAAAGAAGCTCTGAACCTGCCACCCTCATTCTGCACCCACCATGTTCAGGGCACATGTGTTTGTGTGCACAAGATCAGGGCCTGAGCAGCTTTGCCTCGGGTCGCATGGCAGGTTGGAAGAGCTCTTCGATCTTCTGGGTCCCAGGGCCATGCCTGAAGCCTGTTCTCCTTCCTGTGCAGTGCCTTGAAGGATCAGAGACCTCACCATGGGGCCAAAGCAGTGCATGAAGATGAGGTGCAGCATATGAAGCCCTGCACCAGTGCCCTGTGGCCCTGGAGGGTATTTGACCCCTGGCCTAGAGCTCAGCTCCCTTCCTCCCCCAGTAAGTAGCCCAGCTGCACCATCCAGACACGGTGACCCGAGTATGCCTGATCCTGACCCTGCCTTGGCTAGCCTGTCTCTGGATTGCAGCACCGCACCACCAAGCAAAGACATCCGGGTGGCCTGACCATACCCCTCCAGCCCTAAACATGCCAGCAGCAACATTAGTGCCTGCTCTTCAGGGATGGAGACCCCCAGAGAGTGCTCAGCTGTCCCCGAGCTCCCTGCAGCATCGAGGTTGCATCACTGTGAAGGGGACACAGCTCTGACTTGGGCCAGTCCACACCAAGGCCCCTCTCTCCTGGGGCTCATCTCCATCGGGGCCCAGACCCTGGTTGCATAGTGCAAGGGGCAGAGGGGCTCTGTATGCCCAGAACTGAGCATCTCTGTGACTCTTACATGATGTCATTGTCACCCTTGCAGCCTCAACACCTGTCCCAGATGCTCGATCCTCTCCACTAGTGAGCTACTGCCCAGCCCAGTCCTCCCAAAGACCAGACCTGGGATCATCTGTCCGCCATGGTCTCCTTTTCCTCTCAAAGCTGCTCTCTGGTATTATTTTGGCACATCCAGCCCCCAGTTAGGCAGACAGACAGAGGCAGCTTTCCCTGCCCAACCCAGGTCCTTACTTGAGGAGAGAACTGCAGGCCCTGGCATCTCCCCAGCACCAAGAGACCATTGCTGGAGATGAGGTGTGTGTCCTTGTCCTGCCAGCGCCCCTCACCCCTGGCCCCCCTGCTGAAGTAGGCTGCCAGCTGCCCTCCCTGTGGCTCACTCTCAGCTCAGCCATGGCGGGTAGTGGGCACTGGAAAAGAAGCTCTGAACCTGCCACCCTCATTCTGCACCCACCATGTTCAGGGCACATGTGTTTGTGTGCACAAGATCAGGGCCTGAGCAGCTTTGCCTCGGGTCGCATGGCAGGTTGGAAGAGCTCTTCGATCTTCTGGGTCCCAGGGCCATGCCTGAAGCCTGTTCTCCTTCCTGTGCAGTGCCTTGAAGGATCAGAGACCTCACCATGGGGCCAAAGCAGTGCATGAAGATGAGGTGCAGCATATGAAGCCCTGCACCAGTGCCCTGTGGCCCTGGAGGGTATTTGACCCCTGGCCTAGAGCTCAGCTCCCTTCCTCCCCCAGTAAGTAGCCCAGCTGCACCATCCAGACACGGTGACCCGAGTATGCCTGATCCTGACCCTGCCTCGGCTAGCCTGTCTCTGGATTGCAGCACCGCACCACCAAGCAAAGACATCCGGGTGGCCTGACCATACCCCTCCAGCCCTAAACATGCCAGCAGCAACATTAGTGCCTGCCTCTAGCTCTAGGCCTAGCCCACGGCTCCAGGAGCCTAGCAGCCCCCTGCAATGCTCTGGACCTGACTTACCAATGGGCTCCTCCATGTCCGGTCACCCCCCCACACTCTGTGGCCCCAGTTACACTTCTTTAAAAAATGTTGAAAACCCCTGCTCTGCAACACTCCTGCACTCACCCTCTCACACCAGGACAGGGGATTACTCCTACACACAAATCCAAAGGACACCACAGCAATGGCAACAGCACAAGCAACCAGCCCAGAAACACCAACGGAAGAAAAGCAGGCACAGCATGGAGGTACGAGGTTAAAAATGAGTGTAACAAGGGGGACACAGCGAACAGCACCCAAGGGAGCTGTCAGCTCCAGCCAGGACAACAAAGCCCAGGGGCCAAATGTAGTGAGCATGTTTGTTATTACCCTGAAATAGAATAGTTTTCTGATAGCATACTGTTAAGTTAACAATAATTTGGGTTATTCAAAAGTATTAGCTTTGCAGCTGAATACAAGGCATGACCTGTGGCCTAGCAATACCACTGACCACAAGGCAGAATGATAGCTAAGACTTTGCTTGTGTCAAGTAATCATTTTAACTGTGTTAAGCATTTTCTGAGTAAAATGCAGCAAGTGAATCTGTGTCTAATCAGCTACAGCAAGGAACAAGATAAGACAAAGAAGCCATTGTTCTAAGTACAGTGATCGCGTCCTTAAGAAGTATCTACCACTGCAAGTTCTTGCTAACGTATCATAATGTTACTCTTACTTAACTTTTAGCTTTTAAAAAGTGCTAGTTCAGCTTAATAGAAATATGCTGTTATGAAGATTTGTAAAGCACCGCCCAAGTATTGCTTTTGTTAACCCTGTAGTCTTGCCTTATTGTAAAAAATATAAAAGATCGCCTCACCCTCAAGGGGGGGACATTTTGCCTCTTTGCTGGCTTAATGGACATTGCTCAAGCAAATATACTGCAGTAAACCTTTACCCGTGGTTGTCTGGTTCCTATGCAGCTAGACAATGAACCCCAGGGAGTTTTCTCCCACCACACAAAGAAGGATGCATCGAGGCAGCTCCCAGCCTCTCTGCAGGGATCCAGCTGTGACAGTGCCAGATTATGACATTTTTAGGCCCTAAATTATGTCCAGTTTAAGAGGCCCCATGCAATAAAAATAATACTTTATTATTCTCACAGAAAAGACAGTGAAAATATAAATATGAAAGCTTTATATTTTCATATATACAAAGACGAAGGCACAAAGACATGTTTTTCCCCGATACCCACAAAAATAGATTTTCATGAAATTGTAATATAAGTTATTGTTATTGCCACACATTTATGAACTTAATATGAATAATAACTGTGGAGCCATATATATGTCTATTTTGTCATATTAGAATGAAAATGTCCATATTTAGAGTCATTTTCCCATATCTCCTTTATTTACCAACTGATAACTATTAAACTTGATCTTGAGTCAGGTTTTGATTCTTTTGTAGCGGTCCCTCATATTGTGAGGCCCTAAACTGTAGCTCGAGTCATTTATGCCTAAATCCGGCGCTGAGCTCTGAGCCCCCATCCCACAACCGGAAGCCCAGGGCAGGGGCACAGACCTCTCCTCAGCTTCCTCTCCAGGCCGCTCCTCTCACAGCTTCTCCAAGAGCAGCAAACAGCCTCCCCACTGCAGTCCCAGGGGCAGCTCCCAGGGCAGGGGCACAGACCTCTCCTCAGCTTCCTCTCCAGGCCGCTCCTCTCACAGCTTCTCCAAGAGCAGCAAACAGCCTCCCCACTGCAGTCCCAGGGGCAGCTGGGCTGAGCCCGCTGGTGCTGATGAGGAGAGGATTGCAGGGCTGGGAGAGAATTAGGTCTCATTAACCCTTTCCAGCATGCTGCCCTCTAAGCCCCCTAGTCCCCATCATGCCATGGAAGGGGTGCATCAAACTTATGTATAGGAGGATTCAAAATACCCCACCAGGCTCACATTACCCCTCTGCAGGCATTCCCATGGGTCAGGTCCCTGCAGCTGAGCTCCCCCACAGCTGGAGAAACCCCAGTAAGGATTCCCTTTTGAAAGCAAGTCAACCCTCCGTTGCACTAGCCAGGAATCAAAGCAAGGTCTTCCATATGGCAGTCAATAGTAGTACCACTGAGCTACCTTTGCCAGGTTTCTAGTGAGCAACTCCAGGCTCTAGTGCCTCAAGGATCCTCCATGTGTTGTCTGCACACTGAGCTGCCCAGCTTCATGCCACAGCACGGCTGGAAAAAAACCTGAGCTGCCACCTGCAACTCGGGGCTTTGATCCCTCTGGGACCCACTGCACGCTGCCCCTGGGAGGGTAGGGGGCTGTGGATCAGGGGTGAAGGGCACTTGTAGTTTATGGTGTGGGCTATGCTAAAGTGCTATATGTGACCATTGCACCCAGCTCTGGGGTGTATCTCTGCCCTCCCCATACACCGTTATATGCAGCTGTTACACCCAGAGCTGGGAGCATATCTGCCATGCCCATGCACTGTTATATGGAGCTATTACACCTCGGAAGGGGGCTGTGGATCAGGGGTGAAGGGCACTTGTAGTTTATGGTGTGGGCTATGCTAAAGTGCTATATGTGACCATTGCACCCAGCTCTGGGGTGTATCTCTGCCCTCCCCATACACCGTTATATGCAGCTGTTACACCCAGAGCTGGGAGCATATCTGCCATGCCCATGCACTGTTATATGGAGCTATTACACCTCGGAGCTAGTCTACCCCATGCCATGCCACACTGGGGGACTCTCTTTGACACCCCTGACCACATGGGCTGGACCAGGGAGAATTTCCAGCTGCAATCCCAGCCCCAAAACAAACCCAGTTCCAGGAAAACCAATAAGCTAGAAAAACCACAGAGGCATGACATGGGGTTGTGGTTTTTGGTTGCAGCCGAGTCTTCCTAAGGACATAGACAGGCAAGATTCTTTGAATAGATGCAATATCTTTTCTTACACTAACTGAGTAGTTGGAAAAAAAAGTGTGTGGCAAGCCTTCTCGTGTGATTACCCTTCTTCAGGTATAGCAAGTCTCTGCTCTTCTGAGACTCCAAGAAATGAAAGATGCTAAAAAGTGTGGCAAGATGTCTTTGAAAATGTAAATAGGGTTGGCCAGAGGCCCTCAACTGGTTTTACAGGTTATGTTGAGGAATCTTAAGGTAATGGTTTGAGGGGGGATGGAAAAGGGTCCGCTCCAGTCCTACAGGTATCACCTAGCTCTGAGGTGCAATGGCTCCATGTCACAGTACATGGAGAGGGCTAAGATACACCCCAGCCCTCAGTGCAATGGCCACATACAGCAGTTTAGTACAGCCTGCACCATAAACGCTTATATGTGGCCATGACAACCCAGAGCAGGGTGTACCGCAAGACCCAAGGCTCTCAAAGAGTGCACGACTCTCCTCTCCCTGCACTGGCCTGAGAGTGGTGGTATAAGCACCTGGGAGGGAGGGGCTGGTGATTGGCATGGGTGGCACCCCCTGCTCCCCAGCCCTGACTGTGCCCCTCAATCCAAACCTGAAGTCCCCTGCCCCACCATCCCTGCCAGAGCCCCTCATTCCTAGCTAATCTGTAGCCCACCAGCCCAGCTGGTACCCCCCACCCCTGCAAAGCCTCTGGATTTGATTTAAGGAGCTACTACATGAGCTGGGTCCAACAGGCTCCTGGGAAGGGGCTAGAGTGGGTTGCCTACTTTAGCACTTCCTCAGCTCCCATATGTTAAACTGTCAATGTTAAAGGGGAATTTGCCATCTCCAGAGATGACTCCAGCAGCCTGCTGCACCTGCAGATGAGCAGCCTCAAATCCTAAAACACAGCCCAGCATTACTGTACCACAAATACAGGGAGCCAGTGGATCAGGAAGGGAAGCAATAGAGAAGATTCCCATGTGCAATCCCTGTGCATGAATGGCAGAAATGCCCCTGCAATGCCAAGCACAGAATAGGGTCAGGAGCAGCCTCGTGCCCCCAGGGCAGCAGATCACACCCAGGTCAGGGTTCAGGGGGAGGTGCTATTCCCATGCAGATACCAGACAGCACCATTCATAGGGGTGCAACAGAGCGGGCTGGGGTATGTGACTACACACACAAATGCACACCCAGCCTGGGCAGAGACAGAAGGTGCATCTGTGATCAGCCATGGGGGACAGGCCAATGCTCAGACTCAGTGTTCAACCCACTCCTCATCCTTTCTTACTCAGACAAGGCTGCACCTGGGGAGACACCCTACAGGCTCTGGCTCTGGGCAGGACACACCACATCTCACCCCCTCTCCTCCCAATACCAGGGGAAATGGGGCTGGGACCCACACACTGTCTCCTCCTGCAGCAGCTGCCCAACACCACTGGAGCAGGTGTTGCCCAAATAGGGCAGGATCCGAGCTGCTGAAGTGCTGACAGCACCTCACAGCGAACGCCCTGCTCCCAGCCCCATGTCATTGCAAAGTCTCAGACGGGCCCAAGCCAGGTACCGCCCAACCCGGTCTGAGCACATCTGAGCCACAATGGCCAGGCACACAGTCCAGGCAGGAGTGATCCTGGATCCATGGACCTCCCCTGGGAGCTGGGAGGGGGGCTCAGACCAGGAGACACCATCTGCCTTGTCTCAACGTCCCAACCTGGCTCTGGGGTTCTTGGGGAGTGGGATCTCTCCGACTGGAGCCCTTTAAACTTGGGTGATGAGGCAGGGGTGGGAGGGGGAGCTGGAGCCCACGTCTCCAGGGAGCATCTGCACCCCTCTCAGAGAAGGTCAGTCCCTGGCTAAGCCAATGGGACCCAGGGGAGAACAAGCCACCGCAGAGAGGAGTGTGAACCCTGTTTATATGGAGTACAGCATGCAAACAGCACCCAGCTTTTTCTGTTAAATGTCCGAGGGCTCCCACCTGCTCCTGCAGCTCCCGGCTTGAGGACCCGCAGCCCCCGGTGTCCCTGCAGCATAAGTCTGACCCTCCGAAGAGCTCCCTCCAGACCTGGGAACATGACCCCCTGGCTACGTTTTGCTTTTGCTCTGGTAGCCATCAGAGGTTGGCCATGCCCTTCAGGGCACCAGGCAGACATGCCCCCAGTTTGGTCTCAGTCTCACAGGCTGCCAGCAGGTAGTTCATTGTTTAATTCTTTGCAGGTGTCCTCCCTGAGATGCAGCTGGTGGAGTCTCGAGGGGTGGTGAGGAAGGATGGGGACTCTCTGCGCCTCTCCTGCAAAGCCTCCGGGTTCACCTTCAGTGACCAGTGGATGGCCTGGGCCCGGCAGTCCCCTGGGAAGGGGCTAAAGTGGGTTGGCAAAATCAATGGGAACTCAAATGCCATCAATTTTGCACTAGCAGTGAAAGGGAGATTCACCATCTCCAGAGACAGCACCCACCACCTGCTCTTCCTGCAGATGAGCAGCCTGAGCCCCGAGGACATGGCCTGGTATCACTGTGCAAGCTACAGAGTGAGAGAAAGCCCCTGAGACCAAGCAAAAACCTGCCAGTGCCATTTCACAGCCTGGCCCAGCAGGTGGTGATGACAGTACATGCTTTGTAGTAGGGGAAAGGACAGGGCAGGGGCCTGGAAACCTCTGTCTTCTTCCGTCTCCACTGTTTGCTGCTGCAGCCCACCCGGATCTTGCACACTGGCCAGCCCAGAGGCGGCGGTGGCTAAACATTGCCTGGCACGGCAAGCGTGGGGGCCAGAGCTGCTGCTGCCACCGTGTGCAACACCGACGGATGAGCCCGGCGCCAGCCCAGGGCCCAGTCTGGCTGAGGGGGTGGGTTACAAGCTGGTGCTGAGCATGGGGCAAAGTGCCCCGTCTGCACCCTGGGGCCAGCGCCGTGTCCTGCAGCTGCTTGCCACGGGCCTGGGACTGCCTGTGCCTACTCAGGAGAGCCCAGCAAGGGTGCAGCAGGGAGCAGTGACCATGGGGCTGGGCAGCAGCTGCTTTTCCCCCTTGCTCAGCACTAGCTCGTTCCCTGCCGGGAAGCAGGGGTTGGGGGCTGCACGCTCTCTCCACCTGTACCACGGGGCTGCAGGGCTCTGGGAGTGAGCAGGTGCAGAGGGACCACACCGGTGTCCGGGGCCAGTTCAGATGCGGCCCAGAGCAGGAGAGCAGGAGCACTGCTTCCCAGGGGGGCCAGTTCAGATGCGGCCCAGAGCAGGAGCACTGCTTCCCAGCCATCAGGGGCTCTATGGAGCCAGGTCAGCTCCCCCCTCTCCCTGCTGGTGCAGCCCAGCCCAGCTCCACAGACCCCTGCCAGCTTGTGCCCTGCTCGGCCCCACCGGTGCTGGCCCCGAGACAGTGGTCCCAAGACACTGGGACATTGGTCCCAAGATGGTGACCAGGGGGTGGGGCACCTGTCAAGGGACGGGGCTACCCATGTGGCCTTCGACAGCCTGCCAAAACTGGGTAAGGGGCCCTCTGCCCAGAATAATTGCCCACCCCTGGGCTAAGTGCAGCTGGGGAGTGATTAAGACCCTTGTTAACCCTTTCTGCTAACCCACCTGCTCCTTCCCTACCCCAGCCTGACCTGGGTGGGGCAGGTTTCTCCAGTCCAGCTGCTCCTCAACATCTCTCCAGCAAGGATCCCCCATCTCTCAGCCCTGCCCAGCACAGACTCAGCACAGTTTGCTGATGGCAAAGAAGCCTGTCAGCCCCATCACAAGATACTTTCCGTGGTGGGAGTGAGACCCCATCTTTGAGCCCAGGGACAGGAGGGGACATCTGATTTAGAACCACTGCAGTCTACTAGATTTGGAACCACACATTTGCATTGTACATGGAGTCAGCCACCAGACAGCCTGATTATAAACTTGGTAAAAATCTGTAGAATGGGCACAGGCAGACAAAGTTCTTTGGGTAAATGTGATATCTTTTATTAGACAAACTAAATAGTTGGAAAAACTGTTCTTTGCAAGCTTTCAGGCACAAACACTCTTCTTCAGGCAGAGTGAGAGTCTGCTGGTTGTGCACTCTCCTGGGTAGACTAGCTTACACTAATATGCAAAATGCAGATCTGTGAAAATGCAAATATGGGCCAAGGCAGCAGAAAGGGATCTCGGAATCATAGCTGACTCGGAGATGAACATGAGTCAACAGTGTGACAAAGTAATCAATAGAGCTAACCACGCTTTATCATGCATTAACAGGTGCATCACAAACAGGTCTACGGAGGTGATACTTCCCCTCTATGGCATTGGTGAGGCCACAGCTGGAGTACTGCATCCAGTTTTGTGTGATGCATTTCAAGAGGGATGTGGATAATCTTGAGAGGGCCCAGAGGAGGGCTACTCATATGGTTAGGGGCCTGCAGGTAAGGTCCTACGAGAAGAGATTGAAGGACCTGGATCTCTTCAGCCTCTGTAAGAGAAGACTGAGAGGGGATCTGGTGGCCGTCTATAAATTTGTTGGGGTGGGGCAGCAAGGTATAGGTCAGGGGTGGGCAAAATGCGGCCCGCCAGGCCATTCTATCCAGCCCGCGGGGCCCCTAAAAAGTCTAGAAAATTAATATTTATCTGCCCCAGCTGCATGCCACATGGCCCTCAATGGCTTGCCAAAACTCAGTAAGCAGACCTCTGCCCAGAATAATTGCCCACCCCTGGGCTAAGTGCAGCTGGGGAGTGATTAAGACCCTTGTTAACCCTTTCTGCTAACCCACCTGCTCCTTCCCTACCCCAGCCTGACCTGGGTGGGGCAGGTTTCTCCAGTCCAGCTGCTCCTCAACATCTCTCCAGCAAGGATCCCCCATCTCTCAGCCCTGCCCAGCACAGACTCAGCACAGTTTGCTGATGGCAAAGAAGCCTGTCAGCCCCATCACAAGATACTTTCCGTGGTGGGAGTGAGACCCCATCTTTGAGCCCAGGGACAGGAGGGGACATGGTCACTGTGTGTGCCTTGGGATGAGGGAGCATGAGTCAGGCTGAGCCCTTAAGGGAGCAGGAGGGTACGGATGCATAGCCAGGTGCCCCCCTGCACACAGGGACTCCCACATACATTACACACATTCACATGCTCCATGCCACCACAGCCAACAAGGGGCACAAACACTGCCCCAGTTCAGCCTGCAAAGCTTCTGGCCCCAGGACTCCTTCCCATCCCATGCTTTGGCCCAGCCGGTCCAGGTCCTGGGGCCCCATCATGGAGCTGGCACCGGCCCCTGCCCTACTCTTCCACACTTTGTCATATTGACATGCACGTTTCTGGGCATTGGGCAGGGGCAGAGGGACTCAGTGGTACCAGATTGTGGCCCCTGCTCTGGAAAGTGCCTCCCTGTGGGGCAATCCCAGCCCAACTGGACTCTAGCCCAGCCCCAAGTCTTCATCCCCAGCTGCCTGGCTCCTTCTCCCCAGCTGGAGCTCCCCATTCCCTGCCCTGGAGCTGTAGCTCCGTCCCCATTTCATGGTCCCAGGAATCACCGGGTCCCTCTGTCCTGCCCTGTGGCCCAGGGGAAAGGAGGAGCATGCAGCTCAGGGCAGGGAGGGTTGGAGCAGAAGTTTCCCCACAGAGCAGGGGCTGCCAGGCAGGGGCTGCCCTGGACCTGCCCATACTTGGGCTGATCCCAGCACAGGGGCACCAGGCTGGGAAACCCCTGGCACTGGGGGATACTCAGGGCACCAGGGTATGACCCTCCTGGGGAAAGTCCCTGCAGCAGATACTTGAGCAAGACCAATCCATCATGATCAGGCCCTGGGAACTCCACATGGGGGATTGAGGTCACTCCTTTGCCCAAACCAGGGGAGTCACAGGGGCCCACGGGAGGCGAGGGAGATGGGACCATAACCCCGAATGAGAGAGAGGCACGGTTGAGGGTGAGAGCCCCCTGGGTCACCTGTCACCTCCCCCAGCCCCTGGAGGCAGCAGCAGGATGGCCTGGAGCCGTGGGGGCAGAGCAGGGCTCAGCAAGGGGCTGCCAGTAACAGGGCTGAAGGGTTTGCTCTGCAGCAGCCAGTCAGTAGTTGGGCCCTGGCACCAGGAGGGTGAAGGAGGAGGGAAGAAAACCACAAGTACATGCACACACAACCAGACAGACACACACACACATGCCTCTCCCTATCTGTCCCAGGCCAGGCCCCGGCTCACGCCCTCTATGCAAATCCCAACCCAGCTCCTTGCTCAAGTAGCTGCCCTGGGGTGCTCAGAGCCACTGCCCCCACGAGCTGAGCTTCCCTCCCAGGCTCTGGGCTCCCCTCCTGCAGCACCATGACAGCCCTGCTCTGTCCCCTGCTCCTCCTGGCCCTGGTCCCAGGTGAGTGCTGGGGGAGGCTGCAGGAAGTGGCAGAAATTGGGGAGTTTTGTCAGGGTGGATGCTGACTGATCCCTGCTTTTTTCAGGCATCCAGTCCCAATGGCAGCTCCAGGAGTCTGGCCCAAGAGTGGCGAAGCCTGGGGAGACCCTCAGCCTGACCTGCACCGTCACTGGTGGCTCTATCACTGGCAGTTACTGGTGGAGCTGGATCCAGCAGGCTCCTGGCAAAGGGCTGGAGTGGATGGGGTTGTGGACTGGTAGCACGTACTACAGCCCAGCTTTCCAGAACAGAATCACCATCTCCATGGACTCCTCCAACACCAAGTACTACTTGCGGCTCAGCTCCCTGACAGCTGCAGACACTGCCATGTATTACTGTGCAGGGACACAGTGACACAGAGCAGGGCAGGGGCTGTACAAAAAGGGGAAGCGGATTCTTAACAGGCAGCCCTGGCAGTTTCTCTTCGGAGACAGAGAAAGCAAGAGACATGCACCAAGTACAAGAACAAGAGCAAGCCCAGGCTGGCACTTCCCAGCAGCTCAGCCCTGCTGGGGTAGACTCACAACCAGACCCATGCTTGGCAGAGGGCAGTCTCTATTCCCAGGCCAGATCCACTGCACCCTCTGCCTTACCTGATCCCCCAGTCCCTCCTTGCTGAAAAGGGGACTACACACTTCCATCTTGGCACCCCAGACACACGTGGGCACAATGAGGGACATCACACACACGCAAGTGGTGACATGTACAGGGAAGCATACTTCACATATAGGAGAATCATTTTTGTCCACACCATGACAAGCCAACACTACAGGGAAGAGGGAGGAGACAGACGAACCCAGAGCCTGGCAGGGGGCAGAGAGCACAGAGTAACCCCCATCCCCTCACAGGCAGTGCCAGTGAGCTGCAGTTCTGGCTCAGGCACTGGCCTGACCCTACCCTGCTCTACAACCCCGCTCCCCTCTCGCAGCCTAGACAGCCCCGTTCTGCACCCGCTGCACTGCCGCCTGCTCCCACAGCTGAGTCCACCCAGCCCCACGGCAGGGACCTCAGCACAAGTCTAAAAGGACTGAACTCAGAGCCTTGCCCAACCACATAGCAACGCATTTGTTGAAATCACCCCTGGGACCTGGTTTAATTTGGCTCTGCAGAGAGGTGGGGTGTAGTGTATGAGCTGCTGGCTGGGTATTGAGACCCTGTCCACTCCAGCCCCTTCAGGGGCCCAATTGGGTGCTTTCTCAGGAACTGGTCTCAGTCTGCCACGATGAAGTGTGGCACATTGGCCCCCAGTAGTGATCTGAGTTGGGACTAAAGGACACAGACAGAGCAAGGGATAGTCATTTGTCAGGCCCTAAGGCTAGGGGTGGACAGGCAGACAGGTTGGAGTGGACACAGGGCTCTTCTCTCAACAGCACCCCAACATGGGAACCCCCAGCAGCGCTGACCGGGGCAGTGCATTTCTCACCTGAGTCCCACATCCCTGAGCCCCTCCTCCCCATCTGCACTGAGCTCTGTCTGGTGAGAAGCAGTGAAGGAGGAGCTGGCCCCTGAGGCTGCTCCAGCTCCCGTTGTCCCTTC
>NW_005843663.1:9385-21259 GCF_000455745.1 Alligator sinensis | reverse complement strand
AGCAGGAGGGCCCGACCTGCACTGAGCCAGAGCCTCCTGGCAGCTCTTGTACTGCCACTGCTCGGGCCCATCCTGATGCAAATGCCTGAGCCGAGTGCATCACATACATACAGAGCTCCTCGGTGTCTCATCACTGCCCCATCCCAGCAGCTGAGCAAAGCCCCCAGATGACAGCTGCCATGCATCTGCTCCTTGTTGTCCCTTCCCTCCCAACCCTGCCCTTAGGTCAGTTCTCACTCCTCTCCATAAGCCCCAAGGGCCCCATCACGTCTGGGCTAAATCCTAGGACAGATGCCCTCTGCCCCCATAGTAGGCAGCACTGGGAGTGACGTATCATGGACTAGCAATCTCATCTGCTCTGTGCATTTCATCCAGGGGATGTCTCTGAGGTGCAGCGGGGGTAGCAGGGACAGACATGGTGAAGCCCACAGTCCATGGGTCGCTTCAATCAGGCTGGCAGATCAGAGCAGTGGTGTTTCCAGGCTCCTCCGGTGTGAGCTGCCATCTCCACAGACAACTCCAGAAGCCTGTAAACCTGCACAAGAACAGCCTGGAGCCTCTGGATACAGCTGTGTATGACTGTGCTGCACTAAAGGGAACCTCTGTGCAGCCCAGGCAGGGATCTCTTGCTGTGTCAGGATGGAAGTCCTGATGGGCACGATGCTGAAAGCCCCGGTTGTGCCCTCAGGAGGGAAAACGCCCCTAGACATGTGTGTTCCCCACTGGGGCCACAGGTCCCCCAAGGCAGGCCGAGGGCTGGGGCTGGCCAGACTGAGGGAGGGGCTGCTGAGCCCCCAGTTACACTCACAGTTGTACAAGAAGGCAGTAATTAAAACTCTTATGCAAAGGCAAAAAGTAAGATCAAAGCAGAATGTTTCCCACACCCCCACAGCTAGTCTTACCCTACAGCTTGCCTCAAGCCTCCCTCCCTAGGTGCACTATAACCAACTCCCTTCTCTACCTCAGGCCCTTGGCACTGCCCATCAACTGAAATTAGGAGCACTAGGACATGCACATATGGGAAGCCAAGTTCCTGGAGCCCTGAGAGAGGAGCCTGCAGAGCCCAGGCACCTCCCTACACACTTCACCTACCCCAACAGCTGAGCTGCTTGTGCAGCACCATGGGCAGTTTTCCAAGCCATCCACTGAGCTCCCCTCAGGCCTGAGCACCACTAGGGCTTACAGCACTGCCCATGGGACTGACCCCGCTTGAGCTGACAGCAGAGCAGGAGGAGCAAGGCAGGGTCTCATAGGGAAGTTCTTAGCATCTCTCTCCCTGCTGGAGTCTGGAGGAGATGGGAGAAGCCCAGAGACTCTATGAAAGCCTTCTGCAAAGTTTCTGGGTTTCCCTTCTACTCACACATCACTGTCATGCCACGGACACCCCTAATACAGACTTCTACCCTCTCCCTGCACCTGACCCATCACCTCTAGTCACTCCTCCCAGAGGAGCTTCCCCCACAACAGGCCATTCAACCCCATAATCCTCAGCTCCCAGCCCCTCCAGGACTGTGGCCATGGGACGGAGGAGGCTGCTCCCTTCCCTTTCACCCCAGAGACACAAGCTGCTGGCAGACACGGACTGAGGCAGCTCACCCAAGGGGCTGGGGATGCTCAGAAATGTTGTGCACTTCCCCTCAGGGAAAGCCTGACCAGGAGCGACCACTCGGTGAGACCCTGAGCAGGCCTGACACCTGAACGTGGAGCTGGCAACAATACAGCTGTGTCTGCGCATATGCCTTGGGGAATGGAAATGCCTTCCAGACAATCAGGAATGAAACACAAATGGATACACGGTCTAGCTGTCCTGGTGCTGGCAGGGAGATTTCCCAAACATCTGCATTGAGGTGTGCACAGGCACCCAAGGGTGAGGCTGGTTTAGGGCATGGACGGCATGAAGCAGACTGTGCTGTGGTTTGTCTCCAGAGGATGTAGATGGAAACCCCTTTACAACAGGGCCAATAGAGCCACTTCTACTGACTCCACAACCAGCCACAGAGCATTCCCAGCACCTGAGAACAGCTGCATCCTGGATCTTTAATGAGCAGCCAGAGCCTGAGGACCTGAGCAGCTGCCAGCTCCATGCAGAACAATAACCTCCCCCCCCAGGCCTTGGAGGGACACAGAGAGAACCCCCAGCCTCAGACCCAGGGCTGTCTGGCTCCCAGGTAAGATTTCACTTCATGTCTTCAACTCTAAAGCACCACCTTGATCCCAGGCCAGGGATGGGAAATACTCTCACCTGGGCACCTTCCTCTGCACACTGCTTCCCCCTCAGCTTCTCCCACCTGCAGGGCAGAGGACTGCAGGGAGTGGCCAACAATTTACTGCTGCAGCCCCTAGACTGAGCCTACAGGACCAGCTGAGCTTGATGACAGGTGATTGTCGCCCTGGGAGATAATTAGGTCCCATATTAACTCTTTCAAAGTTGCTTCCCTCCCAGCTGTCTAGTCCCATTCAGACCATGGAAGGCGTGATACCATCCTATCCATAGCAAGTTGTCCCCTTGGTCTCTCTAGTAAGGTATGCCCCACTCTGCAGACACTCCCAGGGCCAGATCCCTGCAGCTGAGCTTCCAACAGCTGGGGGCTCCACCCCAACTCTGTGCAGCCCTTCAAGGACACAGCATCCCAAATTTCAGCAGGGCCTGTCTGAGGCAGGGATGTCCAGAGAGATTCAGATTCCTGCCAGCTCAGTGCTTCCTGCTGGGGTTCCCTGGGAGCAGGAACACACAAAACCAGGGAGGTTCCTGCTCCCTCCCCTGGCCCTGGAGAGGCTCAGGTTGAGCCAGGCAGATTCCTCCACCAGGGGGCAGCACCTGCCCCACCCATGTACCTCCCCCTGCATAGAGGGGCAGCTCCTGCGCCTCCCCTCAACCCCAGCACACACAGATCCACCTCCTTCCCACCAACAAGAGGCATCTCCACACACCTGCAGTGTTTGCTAGGCCCCTAAACACCCCACCTGCCCCTTTTCTCATGCAACCCATGGCCCCTACCTTGGCCAGCCGCTGGCCACAACACAGACACAGACATCCCTTTGGCTTTCAGGAGCTCTGGGCCCCCAAACTCCCAACTGGCACAGCTAGACACTGCCTTGCTCTCTAATGGGTCCAATGACAAGGCCTGTGGCAGTATCAACAATGCCCCCCACACCAGGCTCCTTCCCACATCCCCACACCTGCCTCCTCCCACTGAGGAACAATCTCCACCTGTTTCCTTCCCTCGGGAGATGCTTCTGCCTGGAAGCAGCAGTGGGGAAAACACATCTCTTGGAAGTACCCTTGGTTCAGCCCAAACTCCTCCACCCCGGATCAGGTTCCCCCGCCCCAGCCCTACAGTTCCTGGGACCTCCGCTCATTTGTACATTGGTGCTCATGAGGCAGCAAGGCAAGGGAGGGCTCCTCAGCCCGTCACACTGGGAGGCCCAGGCCAAGCTCACACTTTGCAGTAATACCTGCAGGATGGAAGAAGCAAGCCCCATGGTCAAGTCCCATGAAGCAAGGTTTGCAGGAGCTCAAGGGCCACAGGAATACACCAAGATTTAGGGGCCTGAGCCTTTGCTTCCAAGCCAGCTCCTTCACAAGCCACCTGCCCTGGGAGTCAACTCAATGGTCAGCAGAGGTCATACAGTCCAGGAGGACAAGGACGCATCTCAGGCCTGTCACAAATTGTTTCCCAGGGCAACAGCATCCTTCACACCAGCCCACCCTGAAGCAGGAAACCTCTGGCCATGGGTCACGTCCAGGCTTGTGCCTTCAGCCACAGAGTTTTATTTATTTATTTTTTCAAAAATATATTTTTCTATATGTTATGAAGTTGGAGTCACTCCTTACTTTGTTCGAGTGCTCTCCTGCCACACCTTTAATTGGACAAAAATAAAAGATTAATCCTAAAGGAAGAAGAGAACAGATGGCCACAGGGTGCTTAGCTTCATCAGCTGTGTCATTTATTTCCTCTTCCCCACCCAGATACTGGATACAAATTCAACACAAAGTAACACAATCCTGTGGGTCTAACAGGTGGCTTGGAGTTAACTCACCCTGCCTTTGACCTTCTCTCATCTCTTCCTGGGTGGCCTCGTCTCGATACCCGGGCTCTCTGCGCTGTGGGCGACTGCTGCGGTAAGCAAGAACCCGGTCTCACCTGCGGGTACCCTGTCTGCCATAGCGTGGCAAGCGCGGCTCCTGCCCTCGGCTCCTGGAGTCCCTCTCAGTCTTGGCCTAAGTCTCTTGCTCCTCTGTTGCCCTTCCTGGGTGATGTTATTTTCTCAGCTGTCCGTGCTTATTGCCACCATTTTCTGCCCAGTGCCTATCTCCTCAGCTTCTTCCAGGTGGGGAACTCCTTGCAGCTAGTTGCCCTTAGTTAACATCCATCTTCCGCTGTTCAACCTCCATCCTAGGGTGGCCACTTCTCTAAGTAACAGGGTTTACTAGCAGCCTGTTACACTATATATAGAAATAAATTAATTAATTAAATAGTACCTCTCACAATCCATCTAGTGACCAACTGTGATTCACTTGACAAACTAAAACCCATTTGGACAGTTAAACTATTTTTGTCCCATCTTCCTCATTTTCTTCACAGGGTTAGCCTCTAAAAAAAATCTATGCCAGTCCCCTCTCCACTGTATGAGGTCTCCCATCTCTTTCCCATCATCCTCTTCTGTCTTCCTGTAGTACCAGTACATTTCACTGAACCCCATTTTACTGTAGTCCTCAATTGTGGGGGCTGAGTGCCTGTTTATGAACAGTATTGGGCACGCGGTGATGGAGAGAGAAGGATGGTTTGTGTTCACCTCCTTCAGTGAGTGGGAACAGGCACTGAAGGGACCCAAGGAGGCCAGGTCCAGGCACACAGAGGAGCTACCAGGAGGCGCTCCAGACATGGAGGGCTGCACTCAGGGAGGTCACCAGCTCTGTAAAGGCCCAGCCCAGTCACCAGTATTGTCAGTACTTTTTTGGGACAGAAAGGTGAGCTGAAACCACCCATATGCAGTGAGGGGATGTCCCCAAGCTCCCCAGTGCCTCCCAGGTCCTTCCATCCCCTGCCGCACCTGCCACTCACCTGCACCAGCCACTTGCAAGGGAAGCCACAGCTGTGGGCCTGAGGCAGCATCAGACACCTTATATGTAGTCCCCAAGCAGAACCTACACAGCCCCATTACTGATCACACTCACCCTATTTCCAAGGCAAATCCCCCCACCCACCCCTCACTGGGCAGCCGCTCACTCCAGAAGAACCACATCTTGCCTGGCCCCTCCCCAGCTGCTGCCTTCCCTTCATCCTCCCTCCACACCTGCCACTACTGGCAGATGCACTGAGCAAAGCTCCTGCTCCACAGCTCCTCCTTGCCCCCTTCCTTGCCACAAGAAACCTACTGCCCTGTCACAGATACCCTGGTGCAGCCCCCGCAACCCATCCTCTTGACGGTCCTTCCCATGCTCCAGGGGGAATGGAGAGAGCTTCACCTAAGGCCCTTTAGGGAGAGCTGGGATACGGCCCTACCTCAGGGCACCCATATTTACCAGATCTTCTGGGCTGAGCAGACCTGACCTGGGCAGGGTGCAGGGGCACGGGCCAAATCAGCCCATGTGGGGTCCCAGACCTGAAGAAGCTGATGCTGCCATTGGCATCAGAGGCTGTGGGGGAAGGTAGCGAGCAACTGGACATGGAGCTGGTGCTCCGCTCCACTGCTGCTCACCCAGCTCCGTAGAGCTGCCCAAAGCACGGGGCCCAGGGCAGTCGCCCCGAATTGCACTCCCAGGGACAGCCCTGGCATTAAGCTACTGCAGAGGCCTCAAATGCTGGTGATCTCTGGTCCTGCAAGGTTGGGGTTGTGAGAGCTGAAAAGTGTGCCTGTGTGATAAAGGTGCTTGCTGAAGGCTCTATGAAGGTTATACCGAGTGTTTTTTTTTTTCTGTATTTGTTTAGATATTAAGTTATATGTTGTTGCTAAAAGCCTAATTAAAGTCTAAGATGTAGTGAGGCCTTGTATAAAGGAAGGCCTGGTAAATTTAGCAAAGCCTTGAAGTAGTAAGGCCCTGTGGCATAGTTAAAAGTACCTTATTAAAGGAATGCAAGGCTTGTACTGCTATTGGTCAGTCTAAGGACAGTTGAAGTAAAGGGAATCTGAGTGGTTGTATGTTATCAGAACCATTCAGAAGCTTTAAATTGGTTGGAATATCTGGAAACCATTCAAAAGGAAAATACAGCTCTGTGAAAGGGATTAGTTAGCTGTTGCCTGGATCAGCGGGCCTGTGGACCTTGAGGAGCCCCAGGACTGCATTCCAGGGTTCTTCCCGGTACCCTTCGGACAGTGCTGTTCGGGGACGCCTGACTTGCTGTGTATCAGGCATCAGAGGGGACTGCTGATAAGTTGCCGACATGAATTGCCTTTGTCCGTCACTGTTTGTCTTGTTACTATGCGTAGTTGTGTTTTTGTTAAGTCAATAAATCTTTCTTACCTTTCTACCCCCGACCACACTCTCAATCCCAGAACCCTCCGCAGGCAGCTGGGACAGGGGTGAGCAGGGGTCTGTGCCAGTCCTGCAGCCTTGTACTGTGCTTTCCTGGGGATACTTCCTCTTCCTCCTCTCTGTTCTGCCATGTATCCCAGGACCCCTGCCACACCCCACAGCTCCCTCCACAGACCCAGAGACAACATATAGTAATCCTCACCTGAACCAAAGGTCAATGGAAAATCTGCAGTGAGTGGCCCCCTGGCTTCATGGACTTTGACACAGGCAGGCCTGCAGGTTCAGGATCCCAAATCAAGCTGTTTTGTTCCCTGGTGTCTGGTCCCAGGTGCAGCTGATGGAGTCTGGATGGGCCGTGAGGAAGCCTGGAGACTCTCTGCACCTCTCCTGCAAAGACTCTGGGTTCACTTTCCATAACTCCTTTATGAGATGGGCCTGCCAGGCTTCTGGGAAGGGTTTGGAGTGAGTTGTAAATATAGTTGTTGCTACGGCTTACTTCACCACATACTACAGAGCTGTGGTGAAGGGGTGATTCACTATCTCCAGAGATGACTCCAGCAACATGTTGTCTCTGCAGATGAACAGTCTGAAGGGAAAAGACAGCTGTGATCTTTTGCACCAATACCAGAACCCTGCTGTGCCCAATACAAAAACCTCTGTGCAAAGCTCCTGCCAGCTTAGGGCCAGCAGAGAGCTGCAGCCACAGCCTGAGCAGAGTGTCTTAGCCAGAGAGGGACACCAGGCCCCAGGCTCATTCCTGGCTCTGGGCTCCAGGCCCTGCCATGCCCAGGGAGAATGATGCAGAGTGAGGAACATGGAGCACCCAGTCCCTGCCCAGTTGGACAGCAGGGGCCTCACAAAAGCACCCACTCTCCTCCCTGCAGGAGCCGGCTCAGATCCAGCCAGCAGGAGAACCCAGGACCTGGGGAACTGCCCCCGCACCTCACAGTCAGAGCCAGAGCTGCTTGCACATGACCCAGCCAGGCTGGATGGGGCTTCTCCAGCACTCACACCCCTGATAAATACCCAGAAGCACAAGGCTGCAGCGTCTGGTTGATGGGTCAGTGCTTGTAGTCATAGCAGGATGGTCCCAGATCCCCACTGCTAGGGACAAGGATGACCTGGGAGAACATGACCCTTGAGGAAGAATGGGCCAAGCATAGAGAGATCCTCAGCATGTGCTGAATACTGTCCTCAGATCTATTGCATCTGGCCCGCTAGGCTCCCCAGAAGCCAGGAAATGTGGCAGCAGGACAGCAATGGCCATTAATATGTTGCTCTGCCCTACTAAATTCTGAAACCCCAAGCCCCACATGGGGGATTGGAGCTGTGCCACACCCCATTCTCCCCCTGGCAGGTTTGGGGCTGGGCCACACTCCAACCCCTGGTAGGTGGATCGGGTCAGGCCGTGCCCTCCTCTATCATGTAGCTGGATATCACCAGTAGACTTACTGCCTGGTGACAGCTGCCAGGCCATGTGGGAGTGAATCTTGCACAGGGACCTGCAGAACAAGCACAGAGACTTAAACTGGCAGACAGCCCACTGGGCACTTCCTCTGTGGGCATGGAGAAACAGCACAGGGCAGAGAGGTCCATCGAACTGCCTGAGGCCAACCCGGAAGAAAAAAAATCGACCACATCTTCTGGGGCTGTCCATATGCCAACAAGGTGTGGAAGAAAATCCATGTGCTCCTTCTGGTGGTGCCAGGTATCAGACACCTGACCAGGGAAGCAGTTCTCCATGGGCACCTGAGCAGACAGCAAGGGGTCCCGACAGCGTGCTTTGACCAGTTCATCTCCTGTTTCAGGCCTGCACCGAGGGAAATCAGGAACCTGCTCACAGAACAGACACTCGGTCCCCACAGTGGAGGACTGTATTAAAATGGAACTAAGTGAAATGTAGTGGTACTACAGACAGACGGACGAGGACAACAGGAAAGAAAGGGCAGAACTCATCTGGTGGAGAGGGATCTGGCATAGACTTTTTCAGGATTACCCCCGCTGAGGAAGGCAGTGGGTGGGGGTATGGGTATAGGGATAGGTGCATAGTCAGACAATGCAAATTATGTAATGGGTTTTAGTGTGCTTTGAGCTGCCAAGTGAACCACAAGGGCCAGTTGGCAGTGTTGGAGGTGGAGATATATAGATACAGATATACAGTTAAATAGATATCTACATAGCAATATAGATATATAACCTCCACCTCCAACAAGGTCCACTGCACTGTCCATCCACCCTATAGGTCAAAAATGCTGAGCACCACTGGCACAGATAGCCATAAAGAATGAATCACAAAGGGTCAACTGGGAATGTGAGGACAGGAAGAATTGGTATGCTGCATTTTCCCCTATTTCCATAATATCCCCAGTTTAAAGCCAAATGTTTATTAGCTTTTGACCAAGTTCCTCAGATGCTAAATGAAGGTGCAGCATTTAACTATCACACTCTAGGATTCTCTTTCACCACCAACATAGCTGTATCCATCTTAGATTCTGATATTTCAGGACCATGACTCCCTCAGCTCTCATGGAACGAGCTGTCACGGCTGCCCAGAGCACGCACAGGCAGGGCTAGATCTGCTTTAGGGCAGGGGTCTCAGCAGGAGCTCATGCAAAACCATTGTATCGGACACCCAGGGGAATCCCAAGCTTTGGGGACTCAGGACCAAAACCCTCAGGCCTCCAGAGCTGGCCCTGGTTGCTCACCAAATTCCCAGGTGTCCAGAGCAATCACCTATGGGCACCTGCACCCCAACTCCAGCCCAGGCCACTGACAGATGAGCACCCAAAACAACTCCCTGGACTTGATGTGACCCCATCAGCGCAGGGCACCAGCACCTCCGGTCCCTCAGGCAGAGGCAGACATCTCATCCCCACTGAGAAGAGGAGGCCAAGAAGGACTAAGGCTGAGATTAATAGGGCCCCGAGACATTCAGGCCCCAAACTTCCCTGGTAATAGAGACCTGGATCCTGGGAGGAAGTCACTCCTTGCCCCCAGGGGTGGAACCGAGCCCCTGCCTGAGCCACAGCCTGGCCCTGGCCACGGAGCCCAGGACTGGCCCTTGCCCTCTGGCGGTGCTGACCCCAGTGTCTCCCCTGTGCCAGAGACTGAGCCCCATCCAGAGAGAGCAGGGCCCTGTGCTGAGCGCTCCCAGCCTGGGGCTGCTTATACCCTCCTGGGAGCAGCATGCAAATCCCTGGCCAGGGCTACTGGTTAAATAGAGATCCTGTATCCAGGAGCCTCAGTCTGTACCCAGCCCCTTGCTGCCTGCTGAGTCTCCCTTGTTATAGGGCAGCAGCAATGAACTCCTTATTCCTATTCCTGTTGCTTCTCTCTACTCCCCCATGTAGGTTATGAGGAAGGTTCAGGGGAATCCAGGGCTCTGGGGTTTCTCCATGGACCTTATTTTTTACCTACTTTCTTTTTCCTTTAGGTGTCCCCTCTGCTGTGCAGCTGGTTGAGTCTGGCCCAGGGGTGGTGAAGCCTGCAGAGATCCTAAACCTGACCTGCACTGTCACAGGTTACACCATCAGCAGTGGTTATGGTTGGAGCTGGATCCGGCAGCCTACTGGGAAAGGGCTGGAGTGGATGGGGTACATTAGCTACAGTGGTAGCACATACTACAACCCATCCTTCCAGAGCCGCTTCACCATTTCCACGGACAACTCCAAAAACCAGGTCTCCCTGCAGCTACGCTCTCTGACAGCCGCAGACACCGCCACGTATTACTGTGCCAGTGACACAGTGACACAGTGACACAGAGCAGAGCAGCGGCTGCACAAAAAGGGGAAGCCTGTTCTTCTTAATGTGGCAAAATTACAACAGCCCAGACAAGGAAGTTTCCACCTGAAAACCTCACACACATGGAGGGAAACTCTACTAGGATCATGTTGGCCATCTGAGGCCATGTCTTTGCTGCAATTGCATTCACCAAACATTTCCAAAATGCTTGAGAGGAAGTACCCAGGTTCTCCTCTCCCACTCCAGTTGTGAAAGTATGATGCTTCCTGCCATGATCTTGCATGTGAAGAGCAGACAGAACAGAGCTACTGACAATAATCACACCCTAAACATTTCTAGTATCGTTTCCCAAGAGCCTTATCCCTGTGAAGTTCAGAAGAAAAAAAATCAGCTCCTCTCAGAAAAGTAGTTGTGCTGGAGCCTCCCTTTTCAAACCAGCTCTCCACGATCAAACCACAACCGAGAATCACTCCTGATTCTGACTATATCGGGGGAATTTACTCCAAATCTCTGGTTCAGGCCACCAAGAACAGCAAACCATAGCATGTAATCTAGGAAAAGACAAGCTCCCCACGACAGAACACAAATACCTGAAGACAGAACGATTTCTCATTTACCTAAGTTGTTACTCAGTTATTCGGTACTGGCTGGACCTACTGAAAACCTCAAGGGCCAACTCATGCAGTGAGTCAACAAGGCTCTGCAAGTAAGGAGAGGCTGAAGGGTCAGATCTCCAGAAATGCAGTGACAGTCTTAAGAACCTCGAAGGGTGGATAGCCCACCACCTTTCCAGGTAACCTGTCCCAGTGTTTTCCTACCCTCTTAGTGATATTTTTTTTTTTCCTAATTGTGATGGCCAGAACCAAATAAATTAATAGGCTTTGTGCTTTTTAGAGCCATTTGGAAATTTTGTCTAATATAAAGCTTGTGTTTTTGTAACCTGCAAATGTAACTTGTAACTGTTTGTAAAACTGACTAGGCCTCAAAGACAAAGCTATAATTGCAAAATTAGCTGACCTAACATTTTTTTTCTTGCTCAGAAATTAGCCTTGATGATGATAAAAATTGGATTCAACCATCTGGCCTACCCAGCACATTCCAGCAAAGCACATCTCAAAAAAGCATCGTGAGAGAGATCTAAACGGGTTCGATTTAGGCAGAGTACTGTTAATTTCAAACCTGAAGATGCTGCGGTGTAATTTGCTTATTGGATAAACCCAAGTCTGGGTAGTAACCTTTTATAATAAATTTTAACACCTTTTTTATCCCATAGGGTAACAGCTATAGAACAAGATTGTGCTTGGCTCTAAAGCCAACAGATTAGCATAGGACTAGGTACAAAAAGTGCGTGCATCAGGTGACCGACAGGAAGGAGGGAACAGAACGGTCACTGCTGTTCCACGCCCGGACCCCGGACTCCCCGTGCGAGTGAGGATCGGATCCTGATCAAGGGAACGTCCCCGGTAATCCCTCTGACAGTGGCAATCGGGGATGCCTGACTTCTCTGGGATCACCTGTCACTCACCTGGCATTGAGGGACTATGGATAAGTTGCCAACCCATGTCTGTCTATTTGTTGTTTTAAACAGCCAGGGGCCGATACCCTCACAGTGCCCAATACTGCATTATCTGCTTATCGCATTTATCTGTCTGTTA
>NW_005843663.1:6522-9375 GCF_000455745.1 Alligator sinensis | reverse complement strand
TGTGTATGTGTGTGTGTGTGTGTGTGTGTAAGCTATAATAAACTTGCAATGCTTTACTCCCAACCCTGCCTCCCCGATCTCGAACCAAACAGCCCAGTGGCTAAATTGATATATTCACAGAGCGCAGCTGAGCTGTGAAAACATCTCCACCACCCCCACGATTACTGCACCCCACAAGAGAGCCATCAGCATTCCTGGATCTTACAGCTGCACCTCCACAAATGTAGCACATCTCATCCAATGCACCAAATGCCCTGATAGAAAATACGTAGGAGAGACCAAACAACAACTGCGCACCAGAATGAATGCACGCCGGAAATCTATCAAAGACAAGAATACCCAATTACCGGTGGGGGCACATTTCTCACAAGAAAACCACCCTCTCTCCAACCGCTCAGTTCGGATCCTCAAAAGAAACTTACACAACACTTGTCAGAGACGAGCCTATGAACTCTGAGCAGGTCTCAGGGGTCGGTGAAGCCCAGAGGGGGCTGACTATCAGGGACAAACCTCAGGACTGGAGGCCTCAGCCCCAAGACCCTCAGGCTCCCAGGCTCCCCCAGCTAGCACTGGCACCTCAGGGAACATCGCTGGGGCCCAAATCCCTGCAAAACCCACGAGACACCCTCCCACCAGCCCCTTATTGCTTTGCAGTGAGAGGGCATCCTCTAGCTCAGCACAGCCTGCGTAGAGAGGCAGAGATGTTCAGAGAGACTCAGTGCCCTGCCATGTCACAGCTTTCTGCAGCATGTGGGACAAGGGCCCTCGGGGCAGAGACAGACCAAACCAGGGACGTTCCTGTGCCCTTACCCCGACCCTGCAGAGACTCAGGCTGAACCAGGCTGATTCCTCCACCAGGGGGTTCTGGGATTGAGAGTATGGTCAGGGGTAGACAGGTAAGAAAGCTTTATTGACTTAACAAAAACACAACTACGCGTAGTAACAAGACAAACAGTGACAGACAAAAGCAATTCGTGTCGGCAACTTATCGGCAGTCCCCTCTGATGCCTGATATACAGCAAGGTTCTCTTTCCACAAAGTTCAGCGAAATCAGGCGTCCCTGAACGACAGTGTCCAAAGGGGTACCGGGAAGGACCCTGGAATGCAGTCCTTGGGCTCCTCGAGGTCCACGGGCCCACTGATCCAGGCAACAGCTAACTAATCCTTTTCACGGAGCTGTATCTTTCTTCCGAATGGTTTCCAGATACTCCAGCTAATTTATAGCTTCTGAATGGTACTGATAACGTACAACCACTCTGATTCCTTTTACTTCAACTGTTCTTAGACTTACTAATAGCAATACAAGCCTTGAATTTCTTTGATAAGGTAATTTTAACTGTCCCCCCCCCACGCAGCTCCTGGCCCACTGCACCAGCACACGGGGACCCCGGCTCCTTCCCACCAGCAAGGGACGGCACCACACACCCTGCACTGTGTGTGCTAGGCCCGTAAACAGCCTCCTGCCCCTTTCCCTAAGCATTCCCCACTAGGGATGCAGACACAGCCCCTGCCCCACAGCCTGCAGCCAGGCAGG
The DNA here is from genome assembly GCF_000455745.1 of Alligator sinensis. NCBI lineage: Eukaryota > Metazoa > Chordata > Crocodylia > Alligatoridae > Alligator > Alligator sinensis. Next base: position 7,841 of record NW_005843663.1, on the reverse strand, counting down.
GCTCAGCTACCAGGGCCTCTCGCTACCCTGGGAGGCAACCAAATCCCGCAGTGTCAGAGAGGGACACAGCGAGAACCACAACCCCAGACATTGGGCTCTCAAAAGTGATTTTACTTTAGGGATTCGGCACTGAGGCCTTAACCTGGAGCCCAGGGCAGGGAGTGCAGACACCTCTCCCCTCAGCTTCCTCTCCCAGCTGCAGGGCAGGAGCCTGCCAGGAGCAGCCAACAGCCTCCCTGCAGCCTGCTGGAGCAGCTGGGCTGGAACAGGCTGGGGAGGTTAGCCCTGCCTGTGCTGCTCCCCCTGGCCTGCCCCTTCCCTCCTCCAGCCTGGCCTGGACAGGGCATGTTTCCGCATACAAGCTGCTCCCCTGCATCTCCCCAACACCTAGTCCCTGTCTCTCAGTCCTACCCAGCCTGAGCGATCCTTGCAGCACTGACCTGGTGCACTGATGCCATCTAGTTTTCTGCTGGGATTGAGACCCCCAGCCAGAGCACAGGGAACAGCAGCAGGGTCACTGTGTGCGCACCTTGGCAAAGGGAACAGATATGAAGCAATAGGCACTGCCTATAGCACAGGGTAACAGTACACACACGTAGAGAAGCAACACATGCACACACTCATGCATACACATATAACTCCCTCCATATTATTCCTAGGTCAGGCCCTGGCAAACTCTGTCTGTGTAAGCTTAGCTCAACCTAGCAAACCTGCCAATGTAGCTGCCTCTGGAAAATCACAGCCACTGCACCCAGGAGCTGAGCTTCCCTCCTGGGTTGTGGTCTCTGCTCCTGCAGTGCCCTGCTCTGCCCCCTGCTCCTCCAGGCCCTAGTCCCAGGTGAGGGTTGGGGGCTGCAGACATCTCCACATATTGCACAGGACACAGGCAGCACAGTCACACAGAGAAGGGCAGGAGCTGGGCCAAAGGGAAGCAGGTCCCTTACAGGCAGGTAGTGCCTTTGTCAGCATTTCCCCTGGCTGCGCTCAGTAAGAGGGAAGGCAAAGCAATGCAGCCCCCTGCTCCACCCGGGGCCCCTGCCATTCACTGTAATACCTACACCAACGCTAGGTGATTCCCAGGAGCACGGGAAAGCCCCATCCTGGATCTGTATCCTCCAAGCTCCATCTCCCACTCCAACAACACCTCCTCATCAGCTTGTGCTGCCCCACACCGACCCCACCTGCTGCCTTTGCATCTCCTGGAAGAGCAGGAGCTCCTTGGGGCAGGGCCCTGATGTCTGCTCTGGGCCGGTGCAGCACGAGCACAACAAAGGCTGGACCAGAGCTGTAGCCAGTCAGAGCTGTAAGGACAAGGGAGG
>NW_005843663.1:5379-6512 GCF_000455745.1 Alligator sinensis | reverse complement strand
CAGAGACGCCCCTGGGGAGGGTAGCAGCACCAGCCACTGCACTGCACCCGGGGAACAAAACGCACACAAACAGGCACACATGCATGTGCATGCACACTGGATGATTTGCACTTTCCCCTCATCCATGCCCCATCTCCAGAAACAAAGGGGTGTCACATTGGGGTTCAGGCCTTGAGCTGCCAGAGTAACCAGGAAGGAGCAAGCAGGAGCCTGGGGCACCATGACATGAAGCAGGACCAGGGTGGGGGGACCTCTCTTCCACTCCCAGCCCAGCCCTCTAAAGCCCTGAGCTGGCAACAAGCAGGTAGCTTCAGGGGGGCAGGAGTGAGCGGAGCTGGTGCCCCCAGGGCAGACCAGGAATGGGGCAAGGTGGGGGTCTGAGCAGGTCTCAGGGGTCGGTGAAGCCCAGAGGGGGCTGACTTTAAGGGACAAACCTCAGGACTGGGGGCCGAAGCCCGAAGCCCCTCAGGCTCCCCCAGCTAGCACTGGCACCTCAGAGAACATCGCTGGTGCCCTACAAACCCCAATCCCCATACCCTAACTCAGGTTACTGACACACGGGCACACAACATGGCCTGCTGGGATCTGTCCTCATCCCTGCCACGTGCCATCGTCTCCTGTCCACCGGGAAATGGGCATGTCTTGTCCCAACTAAGGAGAGAAGGCCCAAATGGACCAAGGCTGAGGATCAAGGGCCCCTGAGGTACTCATGCCCTGTCATCAGGAGGGGGGAAAAGAGCAGGGAAATGAAGCCAGAGTCCCTGCCCACAGCCTGGTTCAGCCATGGATCCCAGCACCGGCCCTTCCCCTCTGTCTGTGCTCATCCCACCACCTTCTTATGTGCAGAGACTCAGAGCCCTGTGCAGAGAGAGGAGGGCCCTGTGCTGAGCACTCCCAGCCCAGGGCTGCTCACACCCTCCTGGCAGCTGCATGCAAATCCCTGGCCAGGGGCTCCTGCTTAAATACAGCTTCTGGGCCGTGAAGCCTCAGTCCATGCCCGGCCCCTTCTTGCCTTCTGGGAGTCCCCCTTGTTATAGGGCAACAGAAATGAGCTCCTCATTTCTCTTCCTCTTTCTTCTCTCTTCTCTCCCATGTAGGTTGTGGGGAAGGGTGGTGGGAAGCCAGAGCGCTGG
>NW_005843663.1:622-5006 GCF_000455745.1 Alligator sinensis | reverse complement strand
ATAGGATCATCCTTGGCCATCTGAGGGTTGTTATATTTGGACTTATAACACTCCAGACAGCAAAGGCCTGAGAGCTTCGCTGGGCATTTGCAAGACAGAGGTTATCAAGCAGTACAAGTCTCAAGAAGGCTTCATCACAGAGCATTTGGAGCCTTGTCAGCATGGATGGGGATGGCAGTGGGGCTCCTCCTCACTGCCTGGCCCTGCCTGCCCAAAGCGCCACCAGCACAATACTCCTCAATTCAAAAAAACGCGTCTTTCCTGCAATTGCATTCACCAAACATTTCCAAAATGCTTGAAAGGAAGTACCCAGGGTCTCCTCTTCCACTCCAGTTTTTCCTAAACAGTGTGAGGGTTTGTGGAGTATTCACTCTAATCTCTTGGCGTATATAAATCACAGTGGAGTATATTAAGTCTCCAAATACCAGATCATTCCTCATTACTTTCTTTCACTGGTGACCCTGAGTCTTGCCTCCAATGTCTTGTTGTCGAAAAGAGTTTGTCTGGGTGGATGTAACCATTAAGCAATGGAGTACTGGTCTATCCTATTGAGTGTTTGACCTTTCTCAACAAAAAAAGAAGAAAAAAAAGGGGTTTTATTTTGTAGTAAACCAGAAATGAAAACTCACCGGGTGTTCTTCGTGCTAAATTTTTTTTTATTAGTTTTCTATCTAATTTTTTTACATTGATTCTTAGGTCTCAGCATCACCTGAGTTGGCTGAACTGACAGAAGTCTGTTTCCCAAGCTACTGATTAATGCCTTCTCCAGTAGAGGTAAGTGTTATGTCCCTTATAATCTTTAACCTTAGGTTTCTCCTTTACACTGATGCTTCAGCCTGACCCAATTTCCCATAACGAAGGATTTAAGAAAAGTTTTACTTGTCACTGTGCGAGTCCGCCGTCCCTCCTCCGCTGACTGTCGCTTTCTCAATGCCACGCTGACTCCAGGAGAGTATTCTTGTCGGTGATTATTTATTCCGTTTCCCTCGGCTCGACGCGGTCTCCTGTCTTTTCCAGCCACCTGACAGTCGATTCTTCTCTGCCCCATCTTCCTAATCAGCTGCCTCTTTCTTTCCATGTCATGCCTCTCTCCTCCTCTGTCTGGTGATGATCCAGGTGCATCGAGCAGCTGCTCCAGAAATGCAGTTTCCTCTTTTCTTTTCCCAGTTCTTTCCGGTTTTTGGGTCATGCTGCTGCCACTTCTCTGTGTTCATGACAGTGTTCCTAACTCCCCTTGGCTCCCATAGCACTCATCTTCACGGCCTCTAAACAAAGAGAGACTCCTCCACCTCCTTGAATCCTCCTAGGCCATCACATCCTCAGCAGCCACTCAGGACCTTCCTTCCTGCCTCTGTATTTCATCAGATAATTCAAACCACACTCAGGAATACTTGTCACATGGATCCCAAAGGTTGTTATGGAACCGGGGTGGCCAAATACCTTTGGCATCTTGGAAGCTCATCTGTTTACTGAGCTGAATAGACTCTCTCAGGTGACCTCTGCCGGGACCAGTCTCACATGGAAGCCTGCACAAGGACACCCCCCTGCACAGACATGGCTCTGTAGCTCTCTTCCAGCCTGGTGCCTCCCCGGGCTCCAGCTCCTTCTCACGCAGCAGGCCCTGGGCACCTGCAGGGCAGAGATTGCTTTGTGCCCAAACAGCCGCACCCTTGCACCCGGGCAGCAATGGGGAAGGAATCACAATGGTCACCAGGTAGAAAAGCAGGAGCAGCAGGCAGGGAGACATTGTAAGGGCCTGGACCCTGCTCTCTGCTCAGCACCAGCCAAGCCTGGCACCTGAGAGCAGGCCCAGGCTGCTCCTCCCATGGGTAAGGCCAGCTGCAACAGGAGGGGCTCTTGCATCTCCAGGACCCCCATATCTCCATGCACAGGACCCTTCCAAAACCACCCAAGACTTGGCTTTCCCAGCAGCTTGGAGACATTAGGCACAGTTGGCATTGCCCTGAGCTAGGACCCTTACGTCTCCATCCTCTGACCAAAGCCTAAATACACACAGTCTGCCTCTGGCTCTCAGCACCACTGTGACTCACGGCACCCAGCAAGGCAAGCACTGACTCTCTGCTCCTCTGCAGCCAACAGGGACAAGGCTGCCTCCCCCTGGCCTCAGACACCTCCACACCAGGAGGCACTACTCTGCCAGGGGTGGGGACACATCCCTTCAGCAAAAGGGCAATCAGGGCCTTGGGGCCTGGAGCTGGAGTTGCACAGAGTAGGGATACGATGGTCCATTACCTGCTTTCTGTGCTTAGCACAGCTCATCCCCATCATAGGAGAAAACAGCTGGGCTGGGATAAGGCAGGGGGGATGCAAATCAGGGGCAGGCTGCGCAGCTTAAATTGTTCTCTCCTGCTGCCCAGACGCCCTCTGCACCCACAAGCCACAGCCCCTCGGGTCTATGCAGTGAGCTGCCAACACCCAAGTGCTTTCCCCACAACCAAAGAAGATACTTGGGCTCTAACTTCTTGTCCTGCCAGCAGCTCTGAAAGGTATTTCATCCTCCCACCAGGTGAGGGAAGGAAGCATTGCACAGATGCTGCCCTGATAATATTTACTTTTATCCTACCCTGTTTCTCAGGTGCCTGGTTCCAGTTGCAGCTGGGGGAGTCTGCATGGGACAGGAGGAAGCATCAAGAGTCTCCGCATGTCTCCTGAAGATCCTTCAAGTTTACTTTCATGCACTGCTACATTGCCTAGGTCCAGCAGGCTCCTGGGAAGGGGCTGGGTTGGGGGGCTGAGATAAGGAATACTGGATCCAGCTAGTGGCCCTCCTTGGCTGTGAACGGGTGATTTACCGTCTCCCAGGACAACTCCCAGAGCCTGCTGCACCTGCAGATGAGCGACCTGAAACTTGAGGACACAACACATATAACTGTGCCAGGTACAGTGATTCAAACCCTATTGAAGACAATACAAAAACCCAGCTCAGAACTCCCTTTTAAAGGTACTAGGTGGGGGCAGCCCCCTCACACAGCACAGCCCTGCACAGAGACAGGAGAAGATGCACGGCACATGGGAGAGCAAATCACACTTACAAGGCTCCTTTCAATTCCATCAGCCCTGACAAAACCTGTCCCACGGCCCAGCTCTACAAATATCGCTCCCGTCCCCAGGAAATCCCGGGCAGGTCCTTTTTGGTCTCTTCAGCAGAGAAGAGATTTCAAGAGGGAGCAGTGGATTCAGCCACCTTCCCCACGTGCAATAGCCCAGCTTGGTCCCATTACTGGGCCCATCATCATGTGCAATAGATTTCCTCACGTGGTTAAATCCTTATGTCCAAGCAAGGGCTGGTCTTTGTGAAAGCAATGCCAATGCAGCCTTTGTTGGAGCCCCTGCACCCCCAGCCCCACATGCCCACCGAGGGGCTGGCCCCGCTGCTTCCTGGGCTCACCAGCAGGTTTCCAGGGCACCTATATCCAAAGGACTCAAAGCCAGATGCCACTGGTCCCCCCTGGGGATACCCCACTCCTAGCCTGGCCCTTTGTGTAGCCTCCTGCAGACCCTCATGCAAATGCCCCCTCTCAGCCGGCATGCTTATATATGGGCCCCAAGTCCTGTGAGGAGGGCTGGACCAGGGCAAGGCTATGGAGGGAGGAAACCTGGCAGCAAGATGTAACCCTTTCATTTCCTGCAAGGATCACACATTGCAATCAGTCATCACGATCCCTAGAGCATGCTGGAGCCCCTTTGCAGTAGTTCCAAGGGCCTGAATCACAGCTGACATTGGAGTCGCACAGGTAATTTCAGTGTCATGCAAAGTGAGCCGGGAAGCCAGGATGATATGACCCCAGTATCTACACCTCGCATACTGAAGGGAATAGGTGAGCCCCTGAACAAAAAAAAAAAAAACCCAAACATTGCCCACAGCCCACCGCTAATAGGAGTTGTACACCACTAATAGGAGTTGTGGGGGCTCAGGAGCAATGACCTACCTGGGCAGGACAGTGCTTGTGCCATGGGGGCTTCCACCTCCAGGTCCCTAATTTACATCCTGGATTTGGGAGCCTGACTGTGAAAGTCCTGTCCAAGAAAAGCCACCAGGAGGCCTCCCCAGTGATTTCCCAGCAGTTAGGGCTGTGGGGAGGGTGTGCAAACTAGAACTGAGATGCCTCTTCTTTCACACAGGGACCGGGATATCCCACCTCCCAGAGGTCGGGACAATCTTGGGGATAGATGTATCAAGCCTTCAGTCAGTGCAGATGTAGCTAGGGATCTTCTGAAAGGGCCAGACATGTTTAAATCTGCAGGTTCAGATGCCCTCCACCCAAGGGGGGTGAGGGAGCTGGCAGGGGTCATCGTGGACCTCTTGGCCCAGCTGTATGAGCATTCATGGTCATCTGGCCAGGTGCCGGGGGATTGGAAACTG
>NW_005843663.1:0-351 GCF_000455745.1 Alligator sinensis | reverse complement strand
TGATCAACCTGATTGCCTTTTATGACCAAGTAACTAAATCCCTGGATGATGGTGTCGCCGTGGATGTAGTCTTTCTAGACTTTAAGAAGGCCTTTGACACCGTCTCTCACCCCATCCCATCCTCATCAATAAATTAAGTGACTGTGGCACTGATGCCTGCACAGTTGGATGGGTAAAACATTGTCTGATGGGGCACACCCAGAGAGTAGAGGTGGATGGGTTGTACTCAATCTGGTGAGATGTGGGCAGTGGGGTACCCCAGGGCTCGGTCCTCAGGCCCTCACAGTTTAACATCTTCATCAGCGACTCGGAGAAGGGGTTAGAAAGCACACTGTCCAAGTTTGCTGATGA
>NW_005843662.1:64123-69787 GCF_000455745.1 Alligator sinensis | reverse complement strand
CCTTAGAGCTAGTGGAGCTCGTCCTCTACCAGTCCCCCTGCTCTCAGCCCCCAGCCCAGCTCCCCTCCCAGATGACCCAGGCATCCAGGTTCCCAACCCCTTGCTCTCACCCCCAGGCCCCACTCCCCTCCCAGAGAACCCAGGCATCTGGGGTCCCAGGCTCCCCTGCTCTCCCCCACCAGCCCACCCCCTCCCAGAGAGCCCTTAGAGCTAGTGGAGCTCATCCTCTACCAGTACCCCTGCTTTCAGTCCCCAGCCCAACTCCACTCCCAGAGGACCCAGGCATTGGTCCCACCTGCACCCAGGTAGAGAAGCAGAGCCAGTGGGTCCATGACTGAGGTTGCGGGTGCTTGGCACTTGGATGTGCCCAAATCGCTGTCTGCAGAAGGGGAAGTGAGAGCGGCTGGGAGGGGCCGAAGTGGGTGTGGAGGGTGTGAGGAGAAGAGAAGGGCTGGGTGGGAGAGAGACAGGAACCTCGCAGGGAACTGCACAAGGAACAAGGGACCCGAGTGTCCAGGAGTGCACACGCACCCACACATACACATGCACACATGTATACATTCACACACACACACACACAGAACCCAAGTGTCTGGGCTATGCGCGCGCACACACACACACACACACACACACAAAATCCTGGTGTCCAGGACACACGCATACACACAAGGAGCCCAGGCATCCAGGGTATACACACATACACAGAGACACACACAAAATCCTGGTGTCCACAATGCACACACAGACCCCAGGTGTCTGGGACACACACACACATGTGCGTGCTGGGCACACACCCAGCCTGGGCACCAGGGCAAGGGAAGGACAAGCGGCTGCTTCCCCTGCCAGCTTCCCCTCCGGCCTGGGGCTTCCTCTTTCCTAAGTTCTGGGTTGGGGGAGGATGTGTGTGTGTGTTTGGACAGACACACAGAGACAGATCCCATGTGCCCGGGGCCTACACACACACACACACACACACATAGACACCCCCCCACCTCCATCACTGCCACGAGGACTCCTTATCTGTGACTCAGCTACTTCCCTAATTCCCCGCCCTGCCCACAGCCCTGGGGGTGGGGGACATAGTGGGGCCTGTTCTATCCACCCACCCCAGACTCAGCTGCATCATAACATCCAGCCCCCAATGCCCACCCCTAAGCTGGCCACAGCTCTGTGACACCTGACCCCCAGCACTGAGATGCAGCTGGCTCTGGGGTGGGGCTGTGGCAGCTGGGGATAGCAATGCTCTGTTTGGCCCCAGGCCAACTACCTTTCCCAGCCCAGGCCTTTGGCAGCAGGTGGGGCTGGGCTCCTCCTGAAGATGGATGCTGCAGCCTTGGGGCTTCCCGGGGGTCAGGGATAGGTCAGAGCCCTTGCCATGGTTGTGGCCTTCCCCAGCCAGTAGGAAAGCCACCTTGGTGGTCACAGGATTTCCACTGCCACAAGACGTATCTGGGAAAACACACCAGCGGTGGAAACCGAGCAAGTGGCACTGTTCCAAGGAAGCTCCAGGGGTGGCAACTTGCCCAGCAAGCGGCCAGACAGACCACGTGGCTGGGGAAACATTGGGGGTGGGAGACTCATTCCTAAGTAGGCACCTTAAATTGCTCCAGGGAAGGGAGCACATGCTCCCAGGGCCTTAAGGATTGGCCCAGGGGAGCCTGAGAAACTTAATGGGAGAACGGGATGTGGTGTGGAGGAAACAAAGAGCTGCTGGAGCAGGATGAGGGCTCTGCTGCAACCGAGACCCACCTGGCAGCACCTTACCTAGACTGCCCCGGGCAAAGGAGGGGCCTGGACTACCCTGGCCAAAGGAGGGGCCTAGATGATCCCAGGGTAAAGAACGGCCTGAATGACCCTGGGCAAAGAGGAGGAGGAGGGACCCAGGCCAGAGAGGAACCGAGACCCAGAGACTTGCACTTGGTGCCAGCAGGAAAACAGGACTCTTTACTGGGGTGGGAAGGGGTGGGGAGTAGGGTAGGTGGAGCCCTGTGGAGGACCGACCTCGTCTGCACGGGAGACCATCCAGACTCCGAAAGGACAGCTTGGCACCAAAGACGGGGCAGGAGAGGGGGAGGGAAGACGAGGTAGAGGTCCCAGTGATTCCAATGGGATGAAGAGTAGTGGGTAGGCCTGCCTGCTCACGGACACACACACACACACAGCACAGGGAACTGTACCAGCTGAGAAGCACATATGGACCCACACAGGACACACACACACAGCATGGGGAGTCATATCACCTGACACGGACACACGGACCCATGAGTGACTGGTGCCCCCTGAATGTGGGGGGCACCCGCAGAAGCCACTGATGACGGCAGCCCTGTCAGGGGGGCACCAGCCCTACTGACAGCATCAGTGTCAGCCATCGGGGGAGCACCGGCCCCATCAAGTGGGGCACGTGCACCCCCTGTGCACCCCCTACCATTCGCTTATGCATGGACCCACATCACACACACACACACACACACAGAGCATGGGGGGAGCCATACCACCTGACATGCACACACACACACCCCAACACGCAACACGTGGTTGTGGCGTGCGTTTATTGCGTGTGCATGGACACACTCAAGCCAGGCTGCGCCCAGAGCTGCACCAATAGGATCAGCCCACCAAAGGGGTACGTGTGTCAGGAGTGGAGCCATGTGGCAATGTCATTTCCTGCTCTGTAGCCGGTGTGGCTCCAGTGTGGTGATGTAACTTCCTAGGTGGGACGGGATTATGAGGCCTACAGGAACAAGATGTGCTTTGTGGGGGCGGGGCGGGCAAGTAGTTGGGCGTGGAGGAGACATGTAGAGCAACATGGTGATATCACTTCCTGGTACATGATTGGGCATGGTCTTCAGAGTCCAGCGTGGTGATGTCACTTCCTGCCAAATGGAACCATGGCCACAAGGATGGTTATGATGCCTGCAGCACTCTGGTGACATCACTTCCCGTGGGGGTGGAACCGTGGCCCATGGAAAATCCACACATGAATGTGGCAACATCACTTCCTGCCAGGTGCAGCCGCTGTCCAAGGGGAGATGATTGTAACACCTACATCAGTATGGTGATGTCACTTCCTGTGAGGGAGAGCCGTGGTCCAAGGCGGTTGTGGCAGCACTTCTATCACTTGATCACATCACTTCCCGTGGAGTGGAGCCTCAGCCCACAGAGAACACCTACATCAGTGTGTTGACATCACTTCCTCCAAGTTGGAGTCATGGTCCAACAGGGAACACCTATATTAAATGACATCACTTCCTGCCAGTGAGAAGCCCAGCCCCAGCAGAACTTCTATCTCCATGTGGTGACATCACTTCCTCCATCTGATGACCTCATCGGGCGACATCTTTTCCTGCCACAACCTCACTTCCTGCGATGGGAGATAGGGGCTCCTTCCACCTCCTCACTGGACCATGTCTCCTCCTGCCATGACCTCACTTCCTCCCACAGGATCAGGGATAGGGGTTACTTCCACCAATACAGAGCTGAGTGACATCTCTTCCTCGAACAACCTCACTTCCTCCCACAGGGTTGGGGACAGGGGTTACTTCCGCCAACGTGAAACTGGGCCATACCTCTTCCCCGAACAACCTCACTTCCTCCCACGGAGTCAGGGATAGAGTCCACTTCCACCAACACGGGACTGGGCCATGTTTCTTCATCTAATGACCTCACTTCCTCCCACAGGGTTGAGGATAAAATCTACTGACTGGGCGACATTTCTTCCTTGAACAACGCTTCCTGCACCGGGGGCTGGGCGGGGGGTGGGGGAAATCAGGGCTTTCAGGGCGGGCCAGGTGGAGGCCGAGGGACCTAGGAGGAGGCCTGCCCCTTGGCCACGCAGATCTCCAGGGGCTGGCTGTTCTTGCCCTTGTCGTGCCAGCAGACATCGAAGAAGGGGTAGAGCGGGCCGGGGAAGCGCTCGCGGAAGGCGAAGAGCTGTGCCAGGTTGTCTGGGTCGGTGGCATCGTAGAAGCAGAGGACGCCCTCTTGGAAGCTCAGGTAGATGCCTACACGCCGAGGCCGGGCCTCTGGGTTCAAGGCCCGGGGCTCCTTGTGCTCCACATGGGCCTCGTAGTGCTTCCCCTCGCGGCACCCCAGGAGCCAGAGCCCGTGAGAGGGCAGGGCCTGGAGGCGCCCCTTGCGCCCGGCCTCGGCAGCCATGACGCCCAGCCCCCAGCGGGGCTTGTCCCCCACGGCCACCTCCCAGTAGTGCTCGCCGTCCAGCCAGCTCTGGTGGGTCAGCACGGCGTTGGCCTTGTCGAAGCGTCCGGGGTCGTCCGGGGAGGAGCCTGCCTGCTTCTGGTCCAGGCACTCCACCCGGTGCCCATCTCTGGACACCGCCAGGTGGGGGTGGGCCGTGGCGGGGTCGAAGGTCAGCTCCTCCAAGGCTGGGAGAGAAAGGGGGAGAGGGGAACGGTCAAGACGACCACCTGGGGGGTCACCAGGTCTCTCCCCTCATTGACGCAAGTGGTTGGGGCACCAGACCCGGACGCCTGGGTTTTGTCCCCAAGGGGTTGGGGCACCAGACCCAGACGCCTGGGTTCTGTGCGCAAGGGGTTGGAGCACCAGACCTGCATGCCTGGGTGCTTTGCCTAAGGGGTTGGAGCACTAGACCTGGGTGCCTGGGTTCTTCCTTGACCGCTGGGGGCAGTGTCAGGCCCGGATGCTTGGGCTCTTCCCCCCAGCTTCCTCGGCTGAGGGGCAAGGCTCTGCCGGGCCGGACCACCTGGGTTCCCAGCATCCCTCTGCACCCTCAGTGGCCCCTCACCTGGCATCAGGGCCCGAAACATCTTTCTCCAGACCTGGAATTTGAAGTCGTCGGTGATGATGGGCAGCTGGATGTCCATACGGGCGGCGGGGGGAGCCTCGCTCAGGATCTTCTGCAGCCTGTGGGGCGGGGGCAGTGGGAAGGGTAGGGCCTGGCCCAGCTTAGCCCCCACCCTCCAGGGGGGCAGGGGAGCCCACCTCTGGGCTGCCATGCCCCCTGCCAGCACCCCCAGGCCTGGGCAGGGTCGGGGCACCCAAGGGTGGGGGTGGAGGTCTCACCTGCTGGCCACCAGACAGTATTTCTGGGAGGGAGAGAGAGGAGGGAGACAGGTTAGAGCGTGTCGCACCCAGGGCCCCTTCCCCAGAGCAGCCACACTCTCCACCCACTCGCTCCCTGGGAACAGAAACCAGGTGGCCAGAGTGCAGGGTGCAGCGGAGAAGGGTGGGTGGATGGATGGGTGGGGACAGTAGTTGTAGATAGACAGATTCATTGGATGGATGGATGGATGGATGGATGGATGGATTGATTCACGAGATGGATAGAGTGATAGACGGATAAAGGAGTTGGATGGATGGATGGATGGATGGACGGACGGACCAGGGGCGTCTATGGGGGTCAGTGACTGGAGGGATGGAGGGATGGACGGACAGAGAGAGGGGGCAGGTGACTGGATGGATGGAGAGCGTCTACGTGGAGATGGTGGGATGGCTAGGTAGACAGAGGAGGGTCAGGGGAAGGGTGGCTGGGGCCATGGGGCGGGTAGGGAGGGCGGGCGCTGGCGGCCCCTCACCCGCAGGAACTCGGTCTGGGTCTCGTGGTGCACGTCGCCCAGCACGGCCTCCATCTCGCGCAGCTGGTCCAGGTAGCGGCTCAGGGTGTTGCGCTCGGCCTGCAGGGCCCCG
>NW_005843662.1:58435-63318 GCF_000455745.1 Alligator sinensis | reverse complement strand
TGTGACCCCCCCATATAAAAGATCCCCTGCAACCCCCAATTTCCCCTGCAGAACCCCAAATGCCCCCCAGCCTCCCACATGAACCCTCCATGGCCTGACAGCCCCAGGACACCCCCAAAATCCTCCCACAGCCCGAGATACCCCCCATAGCCCCCAAATGCCCCCACATGACCCGCCATAGCCCCACAGCTCCCCTGCACTCCCCATGAATCCCCCCGACAGCTCCCAAATCCTGCTGACCTGAGTCCCAGGACCATCCCAGGGCCCCCACAACCCCAAAGGCTCCCATGACCTCCGACACGCACAACACTTACAGCCCCACACCCCACACAACACAAAACCCAGGTGTCCGGCACGGACACACACATGCACCCCACAAGTGTCCAGACCACTACCCCCCCAGGTGTCCAGGACACACACATACACACACACACAAATGTGCACAAAACCCAGGTGTCTGGAGCACACACACGCTCTCACACTCACCTTCACTTCGGCCAGCTGCCGGTCCAGTTGGGCGATGGCCTTCTCCTTGCTTGCCTGGGCCTCCTGCAGCACCGCCTGTTGCTGGGGCAGCTCTTTCTGCCCCGGGGGGTGGGGAGGGCGGCAACAGTGAGTTGGGGCACATAGCCCCCTGCCCTCCCTCCCTGGGAACCCAAATCATGCCCGAATTGGGGAAAAGCCCCCCACTCCCCTGGGCAGGCACCCACGATGCGACCAGCTCTGGGTCGGAGCAGCTGGGAACAGCTGCATTGAACAGGGGCACGACTCACTACCCTGAGACGGGCCCATGGCGGGGCGGGGCCCAGGGAAAGGGGCCAGGCTCCTATCCCGCCATCCCCCCACCCACACCTGACACAAGGGGGATTCTCCTGCCCTGAGATGCGACCAGCTCTGAGGTGGAACAGTTTGGAAACAGCCACTTAGAACAACAACAGACAAGCCTAACGCCAGGACAGAGAGGCCTGTTCTGCAGACCCTAGCCCCCTCCCAACCTCCTGAGCTGACTTGGGGGATTTTCTGGCTCCAAGATGCGACCAGCTCTGGGGTGGAACAACTGAGAAATGGCCACATAGAACAACCCAGGGGTCCAATACTGGGATAAAGGGACCTGAGGGGCTTGTTCTCAGGCCCCAGCCCCATCCCCACCCCTGAAGCCAACTCAGGGGATTCTCCAGCTCTGCGATGCGACCAGCTCCGGGGTGGAACAAATACACATAACACACCCCAATGCTCGCGGGAGGGTCGTACCTTCATCCGGTCGTGGGCCTCGGCCGCCGTGAGCACGCGGTGGCCCTGGTGGCGGCCCAGGGAGGCACAGAGGCCGCAGATAACCTGGCGGTCCTGCTCGCAGTAGACGCTGAGGGGGTCCATGTGCTCCTCGCAGTGGTCATGGGGCACCTGGCGGAAGCACTCGACCAGGTGCTCCAGGGGCTGGTTGAGGCCCAACTGGTCGGGCCGGGTCGGGACCCCGCAGGTGGGGCAGGCCAGGTCCCCAGGGTCGTCCCCACGGGGGGCCGCAGCCAGGCAGGCCCGGCAGAAGCTGTGGCCACATTCGGCCGTGACCGGGGAGGAGAAGAGGCGGCGGCAGAGGGGGCAGGTGAGGTCCTCCTGCATCCCCCGGAGCAGGCGCTGCTTGGAGTTCGACATGGCTGGGGGGGCGGGAGAGGCGGGGGCTGAGCGGCTTGTTGCCCCTCTGCTCCCCTCATCACCAGGGGACCCAGGCGCCCAGCACCCCCCACCCCAACTCTCACCATTCCCCATGCAGGGGAGCCTGGGAGCCTGGACGCCTGGGTTCTCTGGAGCCCGAGATGCAGCCAGCTCTGGGGTGGAGCAGCTGACAGGAACAGGGCATGGGGACAACCCAGATCGGGCCTGAATTGGGGTCCCCTTTCCCAGCAGCTCCCCCCCCCCCCCCCCCCCCATCCCCACGGTCCATGTCACATGTGCAGCCGTGACATATGACATATGGCCGGGAATGCCAACGCTGCCCGGCATGTCCCCAGGCCTGGCTGACCTGGCTATAAATAGGCACGAAACAGGAGCCACAGGCCTCCACATGCCCCACCCCCCAGGGAACTCAGGCATCCGGGCTCCTAAACTCGCTGCTCCCACCCCCCAGCCCAGAGAACCAGGCATCCGGGCTCCCAAACCCCCTGCTCCCACCCCACCAGGTAACCCAGGCGGCCAGGCTCCCAAACCCCTGCTCCCACCCCCCATCCCAGAGAACCCAGGCGTTTGGGGCAAGGCACCAGGCTGGGACCCAGGGGAAGGGCAGGGTTGTAACCCCACTGCTCAGGGGTGGCATCTCCTGCGCCTCAGTTTCCCCCTCTCTAATGAGGGCATTCATTAGGGTTTGTTAGTGGTGGGAGGACCCCAAGACCCGCCCTCCCCCCCAAGAGCAGACAGGACCAAGGGACCCCTCAGACCACAGAAGGTCATGAGGGACAGATGGACGGACCATCCCCACTCCCGGCCTCCCTTCATCCAATGGGGCCATTAGCACCATTGATGAGGTCATGGTTAATAGCTCGCAATTAATAGCGACACGTTCCTGGGGATGGATGGATGGATGGGGGAGTCGGCATGGGTGGAGAGGGTGTGTGGACAGAGAGATGGAGGATGAGTTGGTGGGATGGAGGGACGGATGCATTCATTGGATGGATGGATGGATGGATGGATGCCTGGAATGATGGCTGGATAGATGGAGGGAGGGAGGGAGGGAGGGAGGGATAGAGTAGATGTGGATAAATAGGTAGATGGATTGAACGATGAATCAATCAGCTATATGGGGTGGAGGGATGGATGGAGAAGACCATAGATGGATGGATGGATGGATGGATGGATGGTCAGATGGCTAGAGGGATGACTACAAATGGACAGATGGATGGAGACATCCATGGAGGGAAGGTTGGATGGATGGAGGTTGGGTTGGGATGGACGGATGGATGGACAATACTTCATTATTAGGGATGGAGGGAGGGATGGGTGGACAATGACTCGTCCTCATCTGTGGAGGGATGGATGGCTGGGGGACGGAGGGAGGGATGGAGGTTGGGTTGGTTGCTTGGATGGATGGGTAGATAGACAATGACTCGTCATTATGGATGGACAGATAGACGGATGGAGGGATGGACAGAGGGGTGGAGGGGCGGGCAATGACTCCCGATGCAGCCAGAGGGATGGACTGGACAGAGGGATGGACACGTGGGGGAGGGGCAGCTGGGCAGTGACTTGTGATTATTCATGAGCGCCGGTGCCATGCCAATAGCTCCTGGCCCTGCCCCCAGCACTGCAGGGCCTGGCCCCTGGCCAGCTGCAATGGGCCTGCCCCATGCCCCCCATGCTGGTCTCTATAGGGCTACCCTCTGCTCCCCCAGTCCGTCCCTATAGGCTGTATATGTCCCTGGGATCCCCTTGAGCTACCCCATACCCCCCCCACTGGTCCCTATAGGCTGTATATAGCCCCCAAATCCCCTTCATCTCCCCATTCCCCCCTGCACCAGTCCCTATAGGCATAAGGACACTGCACCCCAAGCCCTCCCCCAGTGGTCCCTATAGAGGTCCTCTTGATGTACCCCATCCCCCCACTCTGGTCCCTATAGACTGTAGGGTCCCCTTTATGTCCTCCAGACACCAGTCCCTACAGGTATACAGATACCCCATGCCCCACTCCACTGGTCCTTACAGGCTATATCACCCTGGGGTCCCCTTGAGCTAGCCCATACTCTCACACTGGTCCCTATAGACTGTAGGGCGTCCCTTATCTCCTCCATGCCCCACTACACCAGTCCTTATAGACAAAGAGGTACCCTACACTCCCTCATGGATCCCTATAGGCTGTAAATGGCCTCGGGGACACTCCAGACCCATCTCTATAGGCTGTATATGGCTCCGGGGACACCCCAGACCCCCCCATACTGGTTCCTGTAGGCTGTATATGGCCACAGGAACACCCCATACCCCCCCATACCAGTCCCTATAAACTCTATATGGCCCAGGGGCACCCCATACCCCCTTGTACCAGTCCCTATGGGCTGTATATAGTCCCAGGGGCACCCCATGCTCCCCCACTGGTCCCTACAGGGTCTATATGGCCCGGGGAGCCGTGGGTACTCACCGGCAGTCTTTGGGGGCGGCTGGAGGGTGCTGGAGCTGGAGACTGAGAGGTGGCGGCTGCTTCAGCCCCTATATAGCCCTGGCACCGGTCCCAGGGAACCCAGGCATCTGGCCAGGTTGCGGAGAGGCAGTGGGGCGGGGGGAGGGCGCCTGGCAGCGGGGCTCTCCCGGACGCCTGGGTCCCTTGTCCTGGGGGAGCCCCCCCCCCTGCCAGTGGGGGCAGGCCCGGACACCTGGGGTCTCCTCCCTGACCCCTTTAGGGCTGTGACCCCTGGGTTCCCAAGCCCCCTCGCCTCCCCTTCAAAACTGCCCCCCCTCCCATGAGACCTGTGACCTGGATGCCTGGGCTCTCTGGGGTGGTTGAGGGTGGGAGCAGGGGGTTTAGGAGCCCGGACGCCTGGGTCGTCTGGGCAGGGAGTGGGGGCTGCGGGCTGTCCCAGATGCCTGGGTCCCCACAGGCGTCCCTTCCCCCCAGCTGCTTTCCCAGGCTGATGGGGTCGGGTTTCCCCCATATATATATACTTCCCCCAGCCGGGAAGTAGCAGGCAGGGCTGGCAGCTGCCAGGAGCCCCAACACCTGGGTTCTGGGGGGACGGGGGGGGAGCAGGGCATGCTGGGAGCCCGGCTGCCGGGGTCCTTTGGGGAGGTTGTAGAAGAGCCCATAGGGTCAGGGGTTAGGGGTAGGGTTATAGATAAGGGGTATAATTAGGGGTAGGGTTGCGGTCCCGGACGCCTGGCTCTTTGCTTAGGGAGCTTGGAGGGGC
>NW_005843662.1:51754-58425 GCF_000455745.1 Alligator sinensis | reverse complement strand
TTGGACGCCTGGGGTCTTCCTCTGTGCATGTGCGTGTGGCCTGGACACCTGGGTCCCTATGTGGTAAAGCCCCTCTTACCCTATTCCCCGCGTATAACCCGCCCTCACATTTCCAGGCCCCCTACCCCGCCAAACTCTTCTTACCGCATTCCCCGTACAACACACACTTGCATTTCCAGCAGGTGTTTTTTGCCAGGTGCCTTTCCCTGGCCCCCGCTGCCTCTCTGCCGCCTGGCCGGACACCCGGGCTTCTCTGGGCCCTCCTGATCTAGTCTATGATTTGACTGGGGCTAGATGTAATGCGCACGAATGCACGCGTAGACGCACTCTACACTTCTACGTCCACCCCCAGGTCCTGCAGAAGGAGGCCCGGCCCCCCCTTCTTCGAGGTCTTCTGCAGGTTGCTGGATTGGGACTAGGGATTTTGGTGGGGTGTGCTGGCAGCACCCCTCAAAGCCCCCGTGGGCATGGAGATCGGCACCCAATGGCTTTGCCAGGAGCAACAAGGCAAAGCGACGCTCAGCGCGGTGAACCCAAGGAGCAGCTCATAAGCTCCCTTCCAGCCCGTACAATCTATGAATCTAAGAGTTAGGAAGGTAATTAGTGCATTACTTAAGGGCCCTGTGACATATTCCAATTTAAGCAGCATAGAAACCAGCTATAGTGTTGCTGCACCTCCTCAAGAGCTGATTTTAGAGCTGGCTGGCTCATTTTTTCAAAGCTGGATAGTCATTTTTACTGTGTGATAATCACTTTGTAGGCACAGCCAAGTGCAATTTATTGTGCCATTTGGCTGTTTGCTGCGTGATAATTACTTTGCACTTGTGGCAAGCCTCAGCTTCTTGCGTGATTCACCCGTTTGCTGTGTGATAATTGCTCTGCAGGCATAGCCCGTGTTGATTTATTGCACGGTTCACTTGTTCACTATGCAATAATTACTTTGCATGTGTGGCCGGTCTCAACTGATTGCGCCCTTCATTCATTCAGTCGCTGTGTGCTCATTATTTGCATGTTTGTCCAGTCTCAGTTTATTGCACGATTTGCCCGTTCACTATGCAATGATTACTTGGCACATGTGGCCAGTCTCAATTTATTACATGATTCACCTGTTCGCTGTGTGATGATAATTACTCTGCATGCCAGGCCAGTCTCAATTTATTGCAGTTTGCCTGTTCACTATGCAATAATTACTCTGCACGTGTGTCTGGTCTCAATCAATTATGAGATTCAGCCATTCACTGTGCAATCATTGCTTTACACGCCCAGCCGGTCTCAATTTATTGTGTGATTCACTCATTTGTTGTGTGATAATTACTTTGCATACATGGCTGGTGTCAATTTATTGTGCGATTTGCCCGCTCACGGTGTGATAATTTTCATGTGTGGCCAAGCTCAGTTTATGGGGCAATTCCCCTATTCTCTGTGTGATAACTAATTTGCATGTGTGGCAAGTTTCAATTTATTGCGTGATTCGCCCATTCACTATGCAGTGATTACTTTGTACGTGCGGCCGGCCTCAATGTATTGCGTGAATCACCTGTTCAATGTGTGATAATTACTTTGTGCGCATGGCCAGCTTAAATTTATCGTGCAAATCACTCATTCATTGCACGACAATTGCTTTGCACATGTGGCTGGCCTCAAGTTATTGCGTGATTCACCCCTCAGTTGGTAATATATGCACCATGTACCAGGGCCCTTAGTATAAGAGTGTGCCCTCTCTGCTGAGTAACCCAGGATGAGTACAGACTCCTGCCTCTGCAGCTTTCACTCTCTTGACCCACTGGTTCCCGAATGCGAGGGTTTGGGGTACAAGGTGTGGTAGCAGCCATGTTTATTGCTCCCCCCCATTTCCTCCCACCCTCGGCCATAATTATGCCTCCCCATCAAGGTGCACCTATTCCAGGCTTAGTGCCAGAGGCCACAACCTCAATGATATGCCCTCCCGCTTCTCCAGGTTCGGATAACCCCAATGGCTCTTCTTCCTCGGGGAACATATCGGCACATCCAGTTTGCTGCGCTGGACTTTTTTTGCCTTGACCAGGCATGAACGGCAAACAACAGCTCAACAATAGCTTTCGGCCAATAACGGTGTCCATATAGACGTCTTTCCTTTGTGTGTAGCTTGAAGAGGAAGATGTCACCATACAAGAATCCTTTCACGGGAGCCTTTAAGGCCTACGATGAATGTCACAGACGATTGGGGAACATCCCCATGGCCAAGGACAGCCTCCAATGGACTTGCTTTGAGCAGCTGGGCCCTAATAAGCAGGTTCAATCCTCGGTTGACTAGTTGATTGCTTGAGATCCCTTCCAGCCGTCACATCTCAATGATCTAGCCTGGTTTCCCACCTGCGGTGCATGAATCCTGGGTCAGCAAACTATGTCTAAGGGGTCCACGGAAGAAGACGTGACATATCATCAGTAATGATCTGCTTGTAGTCGCCATCCACACCTCCAGCTGGAATTTGGTCGGAGGCCCGCCAATGAAAGAAAAGGTTGGAAGCTGCTGAGCTAGACCCATAGACTTGGATGTAGCCAAAGCGTTGCACTTAGAGACAGGGGGAAGCTTAGGGCGAGGGCACGAGGGGCCTGCTGGGCTGAGCTGCCCAAAAGAGATGGGTTTAGGAGTAGCAGGGGTAGTAAATAGCGGGAGTAGAAGATACGCTGAAGGGTAGGGCTAGGATTTGGAGTAACCTCAACACATTGGAGGATTGGGCCAAAAGGAATCTCATGAGGTTCAACAAGGACAACTAGACCAACGTGTGGCAACTAGATCAATGTGAGACCAGTTCAATGAGGCCTACTTCAAATTAACAGCGTGTGTAGATGCACCCTGCTGTGCTTTTTGGGGGGGTTGAGGGGCCCTTGTACACACCACGTTTTTTGCCCTTTCTTGTCCTGCACCTGTGTGTCTGTTTACACCAGAGGGATTTCTGGACCCTTTAAAAGCCTTCCTGGTGCATTAACTAAAACTCCTCAGCCGTAGTTTATTTTGGCTCGCCAGGAAGTAAAGCGTCACGTCCGTGGATTGAACACAAAGGCACTCACAGTCGTAAGGAGCCTCTTGTCCACGAGATGGTGCTGCACCCTTCTTGTAGCTCAGGCCTTTGATTTCTTTCACTTTCGAATTGCTTCTGCTTTTTTTTTTCCTGGTGTGGTTTGCTCCCTGCTGGCAGGGCCCAGGCAGGGAGTGGGTGGGGGGCCCGGGCTCTAGAGCGGGCAGTGCTGGACCAACCTGCTCTCCTGTGGCACCGGTAGGGACCCAGCTTCATTCGTGCAAAAACCTACCGCATGTAAACACAGGTCCGATGCTCCCAAATAAACATGTTTAAATGTTATAAGCCTACTGAATTTAATAAGGATTAAAACCCGTGGTGTGTACAGGCGCCCTATAAGGGCTATTTTGGTCTCATGAGGTTCAGCAAGGGTAACTCGACCAACATGAGGCAGGGCCAGAGCTGAGGGGAGCAAGAGAGAACCAGAAGAGGAGCAAAGTTCAGGGGCAGCTCATTAGGAGAGATGTGGGTCATGTCCAGGCCTTCTCTGGCAGTGCCACTGATATATACAACTTCCTCTCTTTAGGTCCTCTCCAGCTCCCAAATGAGACACTTGTTCCTGCTCGCAGCACCTTGTAGAGGCAGACTTTGCACCGCCGGTCCCAGCCCAGCACCAGCTCGTACAGGGGGCGCATCTGATCCTGACGTGTATTGTACTCACTGCTTGGTGGTCAGGACTTCTCCATAGAGCAGGCCCAGGATGCCTTCCACCGCCATGATCTGCTGGATTCACTGGGCCTGGAAGCGGTCAATGAAAGGCTGCCCTGGGGGTGGTGGGAGAGGGGGGAGAGCAGACTGCAATTAGTGTGCAGTTATGCTATTTTGGTCCGGGGGCAAATTAGCACCGGATAATCCCTGAGAAGGATGTGGCCATCCTGCCTTTCCAGGGATTGAGATGCAGCTGCTTCTGGGGTGGGACTCTTTGTTAGCAGCCTTGCTTAGTGCCGAAATGCAGCTTCCTCTGGGCTTAGGTAGCTGGGGATAGCCCACAACCACCACTACCATCTCTCTGACTCCTGCTAATCTCTCCTCACTCCACTGGTGTGAATGACCCTCTCTGTTCTTTAACGGTCTCGACAGTCCACTGGTCAAGCCATCCTTTCTTTTGCAATGCTGGGGGCTGAGCAGCGCTGGGAGGGGTGGGTGGCAAAGAGCTACCCCATCCCAGCACCGCTCAGCTCCCAGCTCAGCTCCTGGGGGAGCTGGGAGCTGAGTAGTGCCAGGACTGGGGAAGTTCCCCATCCCCTCTGACCCCCTAGTGTAGGGGCTGTCCTGGGAGACAATTTCCTCCTGGACAGTCTCTACACATGCACTACTGCGCAGTTAATTTACTACCTGGATTTACTACCCAGATTTTTTGCCGCCCTTGTGTGAGCTGTATCTAGGCAATGCATAATGTGCACAAGGGCCCCAGGAGACCAAGCTACTGCTCAGTAAATATATGTACGTGTAGACAGCATCACATTACTGTGCAGTAGATAAGTCTGCCTCATTTCTTGTGCTTCTTAAAGCTTTAAACAGATGTTTTTTTCACCTAGTTCATTGTTCTGCTTTTTTTTTAGAGTTCATATGGACTATTTTTTTTGCTCCCTTTTGTGCTTTAAAAAAAAGATTATATGGACTATTTTCTTTGCTTCATCTGTTGTGCTTTTTAGAGTTTATGTGGACTATGTTTTGCTTCCTTTTGTGCTTTTTAAATGATTATATGGACTACTTGCTGTGCCTCATTTATTGTGTGTTTTAGAGTTTATACGGACTATTTTTGCCCCCTTTTGTGCTGTTTTAATGTTGATATGGATTACTTTCTCACTTAGTTTGTTCTGCTTTTATAGAGTGTGAACAGAATATTTTTTGCCTCCTTTTGTGCTTTAAAAAAAAAAAAGGCCCATTTTCTGTGCCTCGTTTGTTCTGCTTTTTTAGAGTTTATACAGAATTTTTTTTGCCTCCTTTTGTGCTTTTAAAAAAATTATTTAAAAATTCAAAAAAGGGAAATAGGGCACTGAGCAAAACAGGCAACCGATGGAGGAAGCGGCCCTGGGACCTCAAGGCGTGTTGGGTGCCAGGACCTTTGTGCTGGGTGCAGCTGGAGGAAGTCGAGGCCTGCCCCCGAGAGCACGGAGCTGCCTGGTTGCCGTTGCCCCAGAAAGTCGGTGGAGAATACGGCTCCAGGATGAGTTGAGGAGAAAGGGGATCGCCCAGCACTGATCCTAGGGGTGGCAGCAGGTAGCAACCCCAACCCTAACCCTCAGCCTAACCCATGCCCCTTGCCCCTCTCTAGTTTTGGATTCTCCCCCCACGGGTTTTCTCCATCCCGACCTGGATTTCTCACCTACCGTCGGAGTCTGAAGGCCAGATCCTTCCTGTTGATGGCCTCCAGCACAGCTATGGTCACCTCCATGGCATAGTCCTGCCCATAAAAACTGATCAGCATGTTCGTGAGGTCCAGGCGGTCTGCCTGCTCCAGCCGGCCCCGGGGGATATTCCTGCAGTCGTCCTTCACCGGGATGTCATCAAGTTTGAACTTGAACTCCTTGAATTTCTGCTCCTCAAGGTCCTCCAGGGCCTCTAGCAGGCTGTCCCGGATTGTCCTCTCCATGCCACCCTGCACCGAGCTGCTCTTGGCTCTGGGAAATCCCAGAAAGGAAATGAAGGCAGAAACGGGTGTGAAGCCAGCTCTCTCTGCCTCGTTCTCATCGTCTTGCTTCCTGCTGTAATTCAAGAAGTTTCACTTTGCATGTGCGGTCAGCGAAACTTATTGCACGGTGAGTTCATTGCATCAGTTATGGATCGTGTGGTTCTGGGGCCTCTGAAGGGAGCCAAACAAGCCATGTGAGAAATGGAAGATGAAGAGTGGTTCATTCCTATGCTAGAGTCTAATATATGGGATACGTCCTTTTTTGTAATGTATCTATCAGGATGCACTCAAATCGGACGCAGTTGAATCCACATGTAGATAAACCACTCGCACGTGTATCAAGGCCTTCAGCCGACCCTTCTTACAGCAGCAGCGAGACCCAGGCGGGGTCTGGTACGTCACTGTCTGCTGCCGAGGGGCACTTGCACACGGTACGTGTTGCTGACAGACACGTTAAGAAACGGGGTGAAAACCTGCCATTTTGCTAGGTTAGTTGTGTGAGCAAATACATATTGATGCTTTTTTTCATGGTAGATTTCCACCCTAGAGCTGGGCACATTATATTGGGTCGCTGCGTGGGCAGGGGCCTCTGAAGCGAGCCAAATAAAACACATGAGAAATGGAGGATGAAGAGAGATTTGTTCCTGTGTCCTTGTTAGAGTTTAATATATGGAATAGTAATTTTTTGTAATATATGTGTATGTGTGTGTGTGTGTGTGTGTGTGTGTGTGTGTCGCAGAGTACTTAGGTGCCCTGCTCCTTCAAGGGTTGAAACTGGTAGGGAGAGAGCCCTAGCAGTGAGTGGGGAGCCCCAGGTGCTGGTTACCGGGCCAGCCAGAATGAGTTAGTTGGCCCACACCTGCCGGCGGTCAGCTGACCAGAAGGGGCAGGGCCTGGCTCATATATAAACCCCAGGGCTGAGGCCAGGAAGGCAGTTCACTGCCAGCGGCCATGCGGGAAGCAGCCCTCCCAGAGGG
>NW_005843662.1:45687-51723 GCF_000455745.1 Alligator sinensis | reverse complement strand
AAGAGGCCTGAGGGTGAGTCTAGCTTCTGAGAATGCCAGGGGCAAAGTTGGATTCTTTTAAAGGGGTGGAGCACCATGGGAATTTATGTATTATGTTATAGCCCAGGGGCTTATGTATTGTTTGTTGTTTCATAGCCACCGGTGGTTTGGGAGAGGCTACTGGGGAAGGAGGAGGCCTCACTGGGGCCCTGCTCTAGCGTGGGAACCCCGGTGCCAGAGAGGGCGTGGCACTTGGGGTGCACAGACCCCGGCGCCAGAGTGGGGCAGCACTAGGGCTGCGGAGAGCCCAGGCACCGGTGAGGCGCAGAGACAGGGCTGCAGAGAGCCCAGAGAGGACAAAGGGGCCAATTTACAGCAGGGTCCAGACCAGACAACGTCAATACCATCTGCGAGGCTTGGGGCGTGGTAAAGGGGTGGTTGGAGCCACGCGTATAGCCCATAAGGCTGGGGTGTCCTGTGACCTCTATTTTGAAACGGGACCCACAAGGGGTCCAGGAACCCACGGGGATCAGAGAGTCCATCAAACCATGTCCAAGAGGACTGAAAGGCAGCCTCCCTATTTTCATAAGTACATCAAGACGTGGCAGAAGAGAGCTGAGGGTGCCCATTGGGCCAAATTGGCACAGTCAAGGGGCCTTGGGAGATCATGGCCATCCTTGAGGACCCCATCCCGTGACAGTGTGATTCAAAATTGTAACTTTTTTGGTAATATATGTGTGTATGGGGTGAGGACGGGGCCTCTGTATATGAGTATCTATTCCCCCCAGTGTGGTGTCATCTGCCAGCTTGATGAGGGTGCAATCCCTCCCATCTTCCAGACCATTCATATTAAAAAAAACAAAAAAAACGGGTCACTGGACCGACCCCTGGGGCACTCCACTTGATACTGGCTGCCAACAAGACATCGAATTAGGGATGACGACCCTCTGTATCCATATACAGGTGAGATAATCTGTACACAGGATCTGGTGACCTGTAAGGTCCTTTCCAACCCCAATGACTATGAGATCCCAAACAAGCTGCCCCAGGGGTGCCTGGAAGGAACCGTGATCTTCTTTCCAAAGAGTGTTGCAAGGGGACGGAGAGAGGCCCAGTGCCATTTTTATCTCTCCTTCTGCATCCAAGCCCTGGCTTCTGCCCTGCATTAGCTCAGCCTCTGCCCCAAATGTTTAGCCTATGGTCTCCTTCCCTTCCCACACTCTCAAAAGAATGGCTGGTCGTGGCCCAACAGCTCATGGCCACTCTCTCTGCAAGCCCATGTCCATTGGTGATGGTCGGGGCCTCCTGAACTGTTTGCTGTGCTCCAGACCTCTAGAGCCAGGGCCCGGTGACAGGAGCATGAGAGGCCAAGCTATCTCTGGGTTTTGGCCCAGGTGAGCAGAGGCAGCGCAGCTCAACCTGGAGCTACCCCAGCCCTCCCACACCACCCTAGTGCAGGTCACTCTGTCAGCTCTGGAAGCCTGGGGAGTGGGATGTCTCAAGACCCCAGTCTGGAGGCCAAGCCATGGGTCATGACTGGCACAGTTACAATATTCTTCTGGGGACAGGGACCAGATTCTTGGAGGGGGGGGCGCTGAAGGGCAGGGCAGCAGAGCTGAACCACTTTTCCTTGCTTGGGCTGTTTGGGGAGCTGCTGGACCCCACGCCGGACCCCCTCCAGCAAGACCTGGGGAGTGGAGGAGAACATGGCCAGCTGCAGAGAGCCCCCGGACCTGGCTAGACTCCAGTAGGACTCTAGGTGGGGGAGAACAAGGGTGGGGGCCTGATCTGGGTCCTCACATCCATCATCTATCCCCCGCAAGCCTATCCACTCTATCCCCCCCATCCATCTATCTATTGACCCATCGACCTAGCTATCCATCTACCCATCTATCCCACCACATACACACGCCACCTAATCGTGCAATAAACTTGGACCGGCTGTGCATGGAAAGTCATTCTCATGCCATAAAAATGGCTGTCCAGCTACAAAAAGAGCCAAAGAGCCACAAAACAAGTGCCTGGAAATGTGGAACAACTTTATAGCTGGTTTGTATCCAGGTCTCATGGGAATGTGTGGCAGGGCCCAAGGAGAACAAAACTACCTAAAGGCCTACCTGAAATGGAGGTGACCAATGTGCGGGCCAGGCGCGAGCCGGGCCCTTTTTCGTGCTGCACGCGGGCTGTTGCCAGCAGCCCGGGCACGCGGGGCCGGAGAAGGGGGGACGCGATGAGCTGGAATTAGGCACAGACGCTTAGCGGTAGATTTAAAGATTGTTTACTTACACCAGTGATGGTCGTGGTGTAGGCTGGAAAACTTGCCTGAGTTGTGGTTACAGACGAAGACAACACGAACGGTCACGTGGAGTTTGCTAGGCTCCACGGAAACAGCTCCGGATGCTCTGGGTGAGCGCGCCACCAAAATCGGACTCGTAGATACGTCTTATAATTTTTATCGCTCAAAGACGGGAAGAGGTGGGCGATGGATCAGGTCGCCAAACTCCTCTGAATCTCACACAGGGGACTTCCCTGCCGTGTACCCAGAGTCCCCACGAGATGGATGTGGAGTCCTCTTCGGCTTGGGTGGAAACCGCTCAAGACTCTTATACGGCTAACAGGCCAATCGCTAGCCGCCACGTGGGAATAATTTAGCACTAGCCAATAGTGGGACACAAATTTGCATGCGGGTGGCGGGAAATCCTTTGCACCGTGCATCTCTCTTGCAACTTGAGCAATGCACTCTGCAAAGGAAATCACAAATAGGCGGGAAACTCTTCCTTGCACCGGGGTTCTCCTCTGCAGCAGAAAACTCCACTGTGCAACGAAGCTGCAAGCTGGCGGGGATAATTCTGGTGCCGAAGCACACACAGAATCATACCTTTGGGTCATGACAACCAACAGACTTGGCATCTGCTGAGTTTTCCTTCCCAAGGCAGAGGCAATAGCTCCCCAGAAGTGCCTTTCCTTACTACACCCTACATCCCTTGCAAACATGACCACCCCCTCCCAACCCCTTACTTGGCAATCCTAATTCTTCAAAATGAGACTTTCTTTCATTTGCTTTCCCTTTAATGATTGATTAATTCTTTCCTCTATCTTTAATTTTACCCCTCACAAGGGCTGCCTTACAGCATCTCAGCCTTCCTTCCCCTCCCCACCATTTCTCTTCCACTTCCTGTGAACTTTTGGTTTCCCAGTTACATCCCCACCCCACCCCACTGGAAGCCAGTGCTCCAAACTCCATGCTAGCACTAATCCAATGGACATTTGTGCAGGTTGCAGCATCAGTTGTAACAAGCCCCTCTGTTATTTCCCGCGCAGCTCCCGAATGAGAGACTTGTTATGTTTCTTCAGCGTCTTGTAGACCCGGTCCTTTCTCTCCTGATCCCAGCCCGGCAGCAGGTCGTACAACTCGCGCATCTGCTCCTGCTTGGTGCCCTTGCTGCGGATGGCATCGTACTGCTCCTGGCTCAGGATGTCTGTGCGGAGATCATCCAGGACGCTATTCACCTCCCGGGTCCTCTGGATCAGGATGGAGCGAAACCGCTCAATAAAATGCTGCCCTGGGGAGACAGGAGGACAGCCGTTATGCTCCACCCCTTTCCCAACCATTTGTGTTAAGGAGTACCGTCTCCCTGGGTGGGTGCGTCTACACGTGCACACTCGCAGCACTTGCATAAGTGATAAAGTGACAAACAAAGTCATGTGTTTAGTATAGTGACATCACAGTGTACATGGGCGACTGGTGCCACCTTAGTAAGGGGGGGCATGTGCCCCCCCCCCAGCAACCAGTCAGTGACTGGGGGCAATCCCCCTGCAGCCAAACTTGCTGACCCAGGGTGGCGAGTGCACCCCCATGCACCCCCTACGTGTCTCCACTGATGGTGTACACATGCACTGAAATTGCTGCGCAGTAACCAAAAATTACTGTGCAGTACGGGCGCGTGTCTTCATGTGCACACCTGTGCTGCGCAGTAAATGCGGCCACTTGTGTGGGCAGAAATTTGATTTCACATCCACCCATCTATCCCCATACACTCTATCTGTGTAGGCCTGTGTGAGTTGGCAGCGATCCAATCCAGCTTCGGATCCGTCCGCTTCGGATGGCTGCAATCCACTCCGGAGCTCCAGACCGGGTTTCCACCTCGATCTGGCTGAAGCGGCTCCGAAGCTTTGGAGCCACCTCGGGGATCCGGCCATAGGGTATAATGGGGAATCAATGAAATATCTATAACTTTGTTGTTTTTTGTCTGATTTGGATGAAACTTGCAGGGATGGTAGCCTCTGCTGAGGGCATGAAACCTTCCATGTTTCAAGCAGGTTGGTGCAGGGGTTTGGGGGAACTGTACCCCAAATTCTTGAAAGCCAAACTCATGTCATATCTGTGTCTTACAATGCAGGGTGGGGGGAAACTGCAGGGGCGGTGGCCCCTGGTGAGGCTGCAGAGCCTGCCAAGTTTCAAGAAGTTCGGTGCAGGGGTTTTGGGGGAACTGTACCTCTCATTCTTGAAAGCAAAACTCCCGTCACATCTACGTGTTACACCACAGGGGGGTCAAGACTGCGGAGCTGGTAGCTCCTACCGAGGCCACGAAGCCTGCCAAGTTTCAAGAAGATCAGTGCAGGGCTTTGGGGGGAACTGCACCGCAAGCTGCAGACAAGCAAAACTCGTGCCATGGGTGACCCTGCGTGTGTTAAGGCGCAGCGGGGTGACAGCCGCAGGGATGGTGGCCCCTGCTGTGACCACGGCGCCTGCCAGCTGTGGGGGAGATGGGTGCAGGGGGGTGCTGGGGCCCTGCAACCCTAGCTGCTGACAGGCAGAACTCGTGCCATGGGTGCTTGTGGGGCTGAACGTGTCTGTCTTGGGGCAGTCGCTTGCCTGTATTGATTCTTTCCTCTCCTTAGCCTGGTTTCGTAGGTGCTAATTGATGGCAATTAACTGGCTACATTAGCTAGGTCCTGTGTATTGAGCTGGTCCCTGAGTGAATCATGATTGATTGGTAAATGGGAACAGTATCTTACAGCCAGGCCTGCAGCAGTGTCTCCCCTCCCCGCCCCAAGCAGACAAATCAGTCCCACAAGCACCCCTGGCACCAGTTTTGTCCGTCAACAGCTAGGGTTGCAGGGCCCAAGAACCCCCCTGCACTGATCTCAACAGCTGGCAGGCCTCGTGGCTGCAGCAGGGGCCACCATCCCTGCGGCTGTCACCCCCTGCGCCTGGACACGCACAGGGTCACCCATGGCACCAGTTTTGCTTGTCTGCAGCTTGCGGTGCAGTTCCCCCCAAACCCCTGCACCCATCTTCTTGACATTTGGCAGGCTTCATGCTCTCTGCAGAGTCTACCATCCCTGAAAAGTTCATGCAAATTGGACACAAAACAACAAAGTTGTAGATATTTTATTGTTTCCCCATTATACCCTATGGCCGGATCTCCTAGGCGGCTCCGAAGCGCTTCGGGGAGCCGAACAAGGGAGGGCGTCACCCTCTATCTATCTATCTATCTATCTATCTATCTATCTATCTATCTATCTATCTATCTATCTATCTATCTATCTATCTATCTATCTATCTATCTATCTATCTATCTATCTATCTATCTATCTATCTATCTATCTATCTATCCCCCCCACACACATAGCACATAATCGTGCAATAAATTTAGACTGGCTACCCATGGAAAGGACTTCTCCCACCATAAAAATGGCCATCCAGCTACAAAAAGAGCCAAAAATATCAGATCGCACCCCAACGTTTCTAGTCCTAATCCCAGCTCTGCCGGGGCAGGAAAGTGCGAGAGGATTTGCAGAAAAGCCAAACTGCAGAAGTGCTCATTTTGGATTGACACCTGATTCCACATAGCGCTCAGCGAGTTTTGCTGTCACGCTCATGGGCATTGTACGGCTGGCAGCAGTGAGTGTCTGCCCACGCCACTGTGCATCGGCAGTGTGCAGCCTCGTTGTGCAATTTAGCCCACCCACGCTATATAGCTGCCCACCCCGCTCCCAGGCCAGGCGCAGCGGAGCTATTACTCCAGCGCTGGGGGGGGCTGGACACCAGCC
>NW_005843662.1:41654-45628 GCF_000455745.1 Alligator sinensis | reverse complement strand
AGGGGACCAACAGCCCCCCCTCTGGGGCCGGGGCCCAGGCGGGCAGCAACGGCTTGGCACTGGCCGAGCTGGTCCTGAGCTACCAGGTGCTCATGTTGCTGCTGCTGGGCGCCCTGGTAGCAAATATATATTTACATGAATTCTTCTGGGAAAATTGATTTAATTTAACGCTATTCCCTTTAATGCTCAGTTTTTGGGGAACAAATTAAGGGCGCTAAGTGTGGGGGTTGCCTGTGCAGCACTGAGACCTGGATAGACAAAAAGTGCCAGGGCCCAAATGTGCCAGCCAACATATGGCTGGGGTTCAGTCCCATACCAGTGGGCTGAAATGCAACAGCAAAAAGGTCCCAGGATTGTGGCTGCAGTCCAGACATGTCGTCCCAGCTATACCACCAGGCCAAGGCACTACAATCCCTAATGCAGGGGGCAATAGCTGCCAGGACCCCATTCCTGGTCAGGCTGCAGAAGGGAAGGATACTCTTTTGGCATCATCCCATTGAAGACCTGCACGGCCAGTAGCTGCCAGGACCCCTTTCCTGGTCGGTCTACACTAGGGAAGGGCACACTCATGGCATCATCCCAGCCAGGTAGCCTGACCCTTAAATCATATTTTAGACATCATCACCTGGTCCTGACCAGAAATGGCATCATTTGGACACTGCTAATGCAGACCAATTGATTCAAAGGTGGTCAGCGCTCCAGGTGAAGCGGCCAGTCACCAAATCAGTGGTCTTTCCTGCCCCAGGGCAGGGGGGCTGGACCCCGTGATCTGTAAGGTCCCTTCCAGCTCCTAAAAAACTCTGAAACTGGTCCCACAGGTCCCTTGGAGCGAATGTTAAGACAATGGCCTGGACACAGCGAGGGGGAAGGGACGCCATCTTCTTCCAGTCCCAGAAAAGGCGCGATATAAAGCAAAAACAAGATACACAACAGCATTACACCAAAACACACTTTACCACACACGACCCCAAGTGTGCGTGGTGTTGCATTCATTTAAATTGCAAAAAGAAAAAAAACCCCATTTATGTAAAGCGTGATGCAATTGAACCACAAAAGTGGGTGATTTCTGTCACGTGTACAAGCGCCTTAGATGTCCAGACTGCAGTCACAGGCCCGGGCCTTTTTGCTGTTTCACAACTATCGCATTTCAACCTAGCTGTGCGTGGCTGAACCCCAGCTATATGTTTGGCTGGCAAATTTGGGCCAGGGTGATGCCTAGCAGGGCTGGAGCCAGGCGCTACTTGTTGTTCAGTGCCGTATAGGCCTGGCCGGCTATTGCTGCCCAGTTCAGGCTCAGCGAGATAGGCCTGGGCCTCCTTTTGTCCCTTTTTCAGTTAGTGCCCCAACCAAGCAGCGGTTGAGGGGCTGGTTGTCGTTCAGGCCCAAGCCAAGGTGGGTCTGGCACAGTGAACCCATGGGGCAGCACATAGGACTCGCTGGTGCAGGCCCCGATCCCCATCCCATTGCTGACGGGCAGGTGTAGGGGTGCCACGGTATAAAGCCCCAAATCTGAGACTGCTTGGGCATGGGTAAGATGCCACCTAGACACCTTGTTTCATAGTGTTTTAAAATGATATAGTTAGGGTTTGCTTTTCTTTTTCATAATAAATGTGGGTTTCGGGTTGACCCTGCTTGCAAGGGAAGGGTTGTCGGTTGCATTGGACACCCTCGTGATGCATTTAGTGCTTTCCAGGGGTGGGGGCTCGAGCTGAGGTCAAATATATTTAGCAGCCCAAGATTGAACCCGGCCCTTGTTGCTGCTGACAGGTGCTCAGCCGAAGGGTGACATAATTAACCCCCACCCACCCTACAGCATGCATATAGATACCCTTTTGTGCCTCCTCCCATGATGCCCCTCCATCCCAATCCTCATCCTCAATGCCCTTCTCTTTTTCCTCCCATTTCATAACAGCATAACTGGTTCAAGCGCCCCCTTTTCATGGGGAAACTGGGCTGACTTGATCTCGACCGTGGGGTGGGTCCAAGCTAAGATCCCCCCGAAAGAAAAAAGATGTCCGTCCCAGCCGGATATATTTGATGCTGTGGCGTCACCCTTTCCCTGTACGGGGAAGTCTCTTACCAATATCAGCGGCAAGGTCTTCGGCCACGTCGAGCAAGTGGTGTTTTTGCAGTGTTTTGAGCTTCACATCCAAGGCAAAGTCCTTGCGCAACAAACTGACACGCAGGTCCATGAGGTTCAGACAGTTGGGTTTTTTGTATCCTGATTTTTCTGTATCCCGGCTTCACCAGGAGCTGAGTGCAGGCCTGAAGTCCTCGAGTTGGCCCTCCCTGAGGTCCTCCAGGGTAGAGACTGGGAGATCCCTTCGTTATGCCGCCAGCTCAGAAGGCGTCTTTGCAAAACGCTGAGAATTGCTGTCTGTAACGAGAAGGGCTGAGCCCCTTCCAGGAAACGATGCTCTCTCTGTTATTTCCTCCTTTCTTTAAAAGGCCATGTCCCTGGGTCTTGCAGCATGGGGGATGGATGCATAGAGTGGGGGTAGATGCATGGATAGAGCGGGGGCTGGATGGATGGATAGATTGGAGGTGGTTGGATGGATAGAGCGGGGCTGGATGATGGACAGATCAGGGTGGATGGATGGATAGAGCGGGGCTGGATGATGGACAGATCAGGGTGGATGGATGGATAGAGCGGGGCTGGATGATGGACAGATCAGGGTGGATGGATGGATAGAGCGGGGCTGGATGATGGACAGATCAGGGTGGATGGATGGATAGAGCGGGGCTGGATGATGGACAGATCAGGGTGGATGGATGGATAGAGCGGGGCTGGATGATGGACAGATCAGGGTGGATGGATGGATAGAGCGGGGCTGGATGATGGACAGATCAGGGTGGATGGATGGATAGAGCGGGGCTGGATGATGGACAGATCAGGGTGGATGGATGGATAGAGCGGGGCTGGATGATGGACAGATCAGGGTGGATGGATGGATAGAGCGGGGCTGGATGATGGACAGATCAGGGTGGATGGATGGATAGAGCGGGGCTGGATGATGGACAGATCAGGGTGGATGGATGGATAGAGCGGGGCTGGATGATGGACAGATCAGGGTGGATGGATGGATAGAGCG
Organism: Alligator sinensis; assembly: GCF_000455745.1. Taxonomy (NCBI): domain Eukaryota; kingdom Metazoa; phylum Chordata; order Crocodylia; family Alligatoridae; genus Alligator; species Alligator sinensis. The sequence continues at coordinate 42,536 of NW_005843662.1, read as the reverse complement.
GGGCTGGATGATGGACAGATCAGGGTGGATGGATGGATAGAGCGGGGCTGGATGATGGACAGATCAGGGTGGATGGATGGATAGAGCGGGGCTGGATGATGGACAGATCAGGGTGGATGGATGGATAGAGCGGGGCTGGATGATGGACAGATCAGGGTGGATGGATGGATAGAGCGGGGCTGGATGATGGACAGATCAGGGTGGATGGATGGATAGAGCGGGGCTGGATGATGGACAGATCAGGGTGGATGGATGGATAGAGCGGGGCTGGATGATGGACAGATCAGGGTGGATGGATGGATAGAGCGGGGCTGGATGATGGATGGATGGATAGAGTGGGGAATAGATAGGTGGATAGAGCGGGGAGAGGAGGGGTAGAAAGGATGCTCCAAGAGCCCTGATTCCCAAACTCCCTGCTCCACCACCCCAACACCCCCGTGTTTCCTGGCCTCCCCTCCAGCTGCCCAGGGGCCTGGGGGGACCCCACTGCTGCCCCCATGCCAGCCCTCTTACCACAGGCACACCAGAGTTGCCTCTCTACATCTTTCCTGGGCATGCGGACAATATTGGGAGTCACAACCAGGCCGCGGGCCCTGGGAAGCGGGCACGCCACACAGGGACAGCATCCCACACCTCTGCTTCCTGCTCCTTCACCCACAGCCATGGCTGATGCTCGCCCTCGCACTTGTACATGGTGCGTTTGACCCCAAACAGCCTCAGCTCCTAATTTCTCAGCTGCCTCAGCTCCCTGTCCATCGCATCTATCTCGCAGGGGGAAAGGGGACAGGGGCGAGATCCCGGGGGTCACCAGTCCCCCAATCCCCTTCCCCAGCCCTGCTGCACACCCGCCACACCCCAAAAACGGCACTGGGAGTTTACCAG
>NW_005843662.1:26422-36985 GCF_000455745.1 Alligator sinensis | reverse complement strand
CCCGCGGGGATGGTGGCCCCTGCTGTGACCACGGCGCCTGCCAGCTGTGGGGGAGATGGGTGCAGGGGGGTGCTGGGGCCCTGCAACCCTAGCTGCTGACAGGCAGAACTCGTGCCATGGGTGCTTGTGGGGCTGAACGTGTCTGTCTTGGGGCAGTCGCTTGCCTGTATTGATTCTTTCCTCTCCTTAGCCTGGTTTCGTAGGTGCTAATTGATGGCAATTAACTGGCTACATTAGCTAGGTCCTGTGTATTGAGCTGGTCCCTGAGTGAATCATGATTGATTGGTAACTGGGAACAGTAGCTTACAGCCAGGCCTGCAGCAGTGTCTCCCCTCCCCGCCCCAAGCAGACAAATCAGTCCCACAAGCACCCCTGGCACCAGTTTTGTCCGTCAACAGCTAGGGTTGCAGGGCCCAAGAACCCCCCTGCACTGATCTCAACAGCTGGCAGGCCTCGTGGCTGCAGCAGGGGCCACCATCCCTGCGGCTGTCACCCCCTGCGCCTGGACACGCACAGGGTCACCCATGGCACCAGTTTTGCTTGTCTGCAGCTTGCGGTGCAGTTCCCCCCAAACCCCTGCACCCATCTTCTTGACATTTGGCAGGCTTCATGCTCTCTGCAGAGTCTACCATCCCTGAAAAGTTCATGCAAATTGGACACAAAACAACAAAGTTGTAGATATTTTATTGTTTCCCCATTATACCCTATGGCCGGATCTCCTAGGCGGCTCCGAAGCGCTTCGGGAAGCCGAACAAGGCAGCGCTTCAACTCAGATGTGCTGCTTCGGACCCCAAAGTGTCCCAAGCTTCTTCGGATCTGAAGCTGTGTCCAAAGCTTTGCACAGCCCATCTATCTATCTATCTATCTATCTATCTATCTATCTATCTATCCCCCCCACACACATAGCACATAATCGTGCAATAAATTTAGACTGGCTACCCATGGAAAGGACTTCTCCCACCATAAAAATGGCCATCCAGCTCAAAAAAGAGCCAAAAATATCAGATCGCACCCCAACGTTTCTAGTCCTAATCCCAGCTCTGCCGGGGCAGGAAAGTGCGAGAGGATTTGCAGAAAAGCCAAACTGCAGAAGTGCTCATTTTGGATTGACACCTGATTCCACATAGCGCTCAGCGAGTTTTGCTGTCACGCTCATGGGCATTGTACGGCTGGCAGCAGTGAGTGTCTGCCCACGCCACTGTGCATCGGCAGTGTGCAGCCTCGTTGTGCAATTTAGCCCACCCACGCTATATAGCTGCCCACCCCGCTCCCAGGCCAGGCGCAGCGGAGCTATTACTCCAGCGCTGGGGGGGCCTGGACACCAGCCCCCCCACTCCCGCCACCCAGAGTGACCACAACTGTGGCTGTGACCCCCACTTTTCCACCGCCTGGCATAGAGGGGACCAACAGCACCACCTCTGTGGCCTGGGCCCAGGCGGGCAGCAACGGCTTGGCACTGGCCGAGCTGGTCCTGAGCTACCAGGTGCTCATGTTGCTGCTGCTGGGCGCCCTGGTAGCAAATATATATTTACATGAATTCTTCTGGGAAAATTGATTTAATTTAACGCTATTCCCTTTAATGCTCAGTTTTTGGGGAACAAATTAAGGGCGCTAAGTGTGGGGGTTGCCTGTGCAGCACTGAGACCTGGATAGACAAAAAGTGCCAGGGCCCAAATGTGCCAGCCAACATATGGCTGGGGTTCAGTCCCATACCAGTGGGCTGAAATGCAACAGCAAAAAGGTCCCAGGATTGTGGCTGCAGTCCAGACATGTCGTCCCAGCTATACCACCAGGCCAAGGCACTACAATCCCTAATGCAGGGGGCAATAGCTGCCAGGACCCCATTCCTGGTCAGGCTGCAGAAGGGAAGGATACTCTTTTGGCATCATCCCATTGAAGACCTGCACGGCCAGTAGCTGCCAGGACCCCTTTCCTGGTCGGTCTACACTAGGGAAGGGCACACTCATGGCATCATCCCAGCCAGGTAGCCTGACCCTTAAATCATATTTTAGACATCATCACCTGGTCCTGACCAGAAATGGCATCATTTGGACACTGCTAATGCAGACCAATTGATTCAAAGGTGGTCAGCGCTCCAGGTGAAGCGGCCAGTCACCAAATCAGTGGTCTTTCCTGCCCCAGGGCAGGGGGGCTGGACCCCGTGATCTGTAAGGTCCCTTCCAGCTCCTAAAAAACTCTGAAACTGGTCCCACAGGTCCCTTGGAGCGAATGTTAAGACAATGGCCTGGACACAGCGAGGGGGAAGGGACGCCATCTTCTTCCAGTCCCAGAAAAGGCGCGATATAAAGCAAAAACAAGATACACAACAGCATTACACCAAAACACACTTTACCACACACGACCCCAAGTGTGCGTGGTGTTGCATTCATTTAAATTGCAAAAAGAAAAAAAACCCCATTTATGTAAAGCGTGATGCAATTGAACCACAAAAGTGGGTGATTTCTGTCACGTGTACAAGCGCCTTAGATGTCCAGACTGCAGTCACAGGCCCGGGCCTTTTTGCTGTTTCACAACTATCGCATTTCAACCTAGCTGTGCGTGGCTGAACCCCAGCTATATGTTTGGCTGGCAAATTTGGGCCAGGGTGATGCCTAGCAGGGCTGGAGCCAGGCGCTACTTGTTGTTCAGTGCCGTATAGGCCTGGCCGGCTATTGCTGCCCAGTTCAGGCTCAGCGAGATAGGCCTGGGCCTCCTTTTGTCCCTTTTTCAGTTAGTGCCCCAACCAAGCAGCGGTTGAGGGGCTGGTTGTCGTTCAGGCCCAAGCCAAGGTGGGTCTGGCACAGTGAACCCATGGGGCAGCACATAGGACTCGCTGGTGCAGGCCCCGATCCCCATCCCATTGCTGACGGGCAGGTGTAGGGGTGCCACGGTATAAAGCCCCAAATCTGAGACTGCTTGGGCATGGGTAAGATGCCACCTAGACACCTTGTTTCATAGTGTTTTAAAATGATATAGTTAGGGTTTGCTTTTCTTTTTCATAATAAATGTGGGTTTCGGGTTGACCCTGCTTGCAAGGGAAGGGTTGTCGGTTGCATTGGACACCCTCGTGATGCATTTAGTGCTTTCCAGGGGTGGGGGCTCGAGCTGAGGTCAAATATATTTAGCAGCCCAAGATTGAACCCGGCCCTTGTTGCTGCTGACAGGTGCTCAGCCGAAGGGTGACATAATTAACCCCCACCCACCCTACAGCATGCATATAGATACCCTTTTGTGCCTCCTCCCATGATGCCCCTCCATCCCAATCCTCATCCTCAATGCCCTTCTCTTTTTCCTCCCATTTCATAACAGCATAACTGGTTCAAGCGCCCCCTTTTCATGGGGAAACTGGGCTGACTTGATCTCGACCGTGGGGTGGGTCCAAGCTAAGATCCCCCCGAAAGAAAAAAGATGTCCGTCCCAGCCGGATATATTTGATGCTGTGGCGTCACCCTTTCCCTGTACGGGGAAGTCTCTTACCAATATCAGCGGCAAGGTCTTCGGCCACGTCGAGCAAGTGGTGTTTTTGCAGTGTTTTGAGCTTCACATCCAAGGCAAAGTCCTTGCGCAACAAACTGACACGCAGGTCCATGAGGTTCAGACAGTTGGGTTTTTTGTATCCTGATTTTTCTGTATCCCGGCTTCACCAGGAGCTGAGTGCAGGCCTGAAGTCCTCGAGTTGGCCCTCCCTGAGGTCCTCCAGGGTAGAGACTGGGAGATCCCTTCGTTATGCCGCCAGCTCAGAAGGCGTCTTTGCAAAACGCTGAGAATTGCTGTCTGTAACGAGAAGGGCTGAGCCCCTTCCAGGAAACGATGCTCTCTCTGTTATTTCCTCCTTTCTTTAAAAGGCCATGTCCCTGGGTCTTGCAGCATGGGGGATGGATGCATAGAGTGGGGGTAGATGCATGGATAGAGCGGGGGCTGGATGGATGGATAGATTGGAGGTGGTTGGATGGATAGAGCGGGGCTGGATGATGGACAGATCAGGGTGGATGGATGGATAGAGCGGGGCTGGATGATGGATGGATGGATAGAGTGGGGAATAGATAGGTGGATAGAGCGGGGAGAGGAGGGGTAGAAAGGATGCTCCAAGAGCCCTGATTCCCAAACTCCCTGCTCCACCACCCCAACACCCCCGTGTTTCCTGGCCTCCCCTCCAGCTGCCCAGGGGCCTGGGGGGACCCCACTGCTGCCCCCATGCCAGCCCTCTTGCCACAGGCACACCAGAGTTGCCTCTCTACATCTTTCCTGGGCATGCGGACAATATTGGGAGTCACAACCAGGCCGCGGGCCCTGGGAAGCGGGCACGCCACACAGGGACAGCATCCCACACCTCTGCTTCCTGCTCCTTCACCCACAGCCATGGCTGATGCTCGCCCTCGCACTTGTACATGGTGCGTTTGACCCCAAACAGCCTCAGCTCCTAATTTCTCAGCTGCCTCAGCTCCCTGTCCATCGCATCTATCTCGCAGGGGGAAAGGGGACAGGGGCGAGATCCCGGGGGTCACCAGTCCCCCAATCCCCTTCCCCAGCCCTGCTGCACACCCGCCACACCCCAAAAACGGCACTGGGAGTTTACCCGCGTCTTGTGCCCTGATGGAATCAACTTTGTGCCACGTCTACATGCGCATACTCTGGACACATCCTCTTTTCGAGTCATCCCTTATCTGTCGGGGAGCTTTTTACATTTCTTTTTTTTGGAAAATTTTTCATATTCTGCACCTAGTCGGCTAAATCAGCGCTGAATCCCTGGGATGGAGCGACACGCAATAATTCAAGAACCATATGTCACGCTACAACCGGCCAGTATCCTCCACCCCAAATTATTCAGCCAGGCTTGGGCCTGCAGTGGATTTGGGAGCATAGGAAGCTCGCTGCTCCCAAATCCCTTGGCAGTCATGCTACATGCAGGCCCAAGCCCAGGGGGCTTGGGGTTTAGATGCCCCCGAGGCTCATTTACCCTTAGCCCAGGGTCACGGGAGCCAAGTGGGGAGAAATCCCCCATCTCCATGAAATGTGGCCAAGATGGCTGGAAGTGAGGGGCACCAGCAGGGTGGGGGTAGTTGCAGGCTATGGGTCGGGAGTAAGGGGCACTAGTGTGGCCTGTGGGGTGGGAACTATGGGTTGGGAGTGAGGGGCACCGCAGGGCTGGTGCTGGGGGGGTGCGAGCAGGGGGTCCCGTAAGGCAACTCATAGCCAGTCCCCTCTCCAGCAGTCCAACATGCTTGCGTGTATGTGTATGTGTGTGTGTGTGTGTGCGCGCGTGACTGTGCACAACTGTGTGTGTGCCCATCTTTGTGCATATGCACACATCTGTGTGCCTGTGCATGCACGTCTGTGCATCTATGTGTCTACTTCCGTGTGTGCGCGTTTGTGTGTGTGTGCGGGTCTGTGTGTGCGCACGTGTCTGCGCGTGCACGCGCCCATGTTCAGGGCAGGGCGACTGGGGTGTGCCCACGTGCAGAGAGCGAGCGTTGCACACCATCTGGTGGACAAAGAGGCTCATTACACATCTTTGAATGCCTTTGTGTTTGCATGCAACAAATCCATGGATGCAACACTTTAATTCAAACTCTGCTGTGTCCGAGGAGTTTTAGTTTAATGCACAAGAGAGACTTTTTAAAGTGTCGAGAAGACCCGCTCGTGCAAACATACGCGCAGTTGCAACGCATGAAAGGGCAAAAATCGTGGCGTGTACATGAAAGCGATCGGAAGGGGTGAGGACAGGTGTTGCTCGTTTCCCCAGGGCAGCTCTGGAGAGGAAGCCAGGCCGGGACCACAAGCCACAGAAGTCAGCACACGGCAGCTAAAAAATGGCCAAGTGAGAGGCACTCGATAACCCCAGCTTTGCTCCTTTTCAGGGCCCCAGAAGCTGGGAAATCGTTACCGTTGGAAAGGCCTGAGTGGGAGAGTCCCAACACCCCGTCCGGGCCAGGAATCAAAGCTGGCAAGCGTCCCTTCCCCGTCGTCAGGTTAATGTTTTCCAGTCAAAAAGGCAGCAGAAGCTCAGAGCTGGGATACGGTTGAGGAGGGGTGAAGGGAGTCTAATAAAGGCTGTGGACCCAGACGTGAGCACAGCTGGAGTGTCAGGGCTCTCTAGGAGATCAGGGACCGCAGATTTGCAGCTCTTTTTCTTGTCCAAGAGACACGGACATGGCCTGAAAAGGAAAGAAGCATGTAACAGAGCGAGCTTTGTTTCCTGCAAGGGGCTCTGCCCTTGTTACACAGCACGTCTGGGGCGCTGCGCAGAGCCAGCGGCACTGAGCAGATGCGAGGTCTCCTGGACACTGCACAAACTCAAGGACTTGGGGCTTGCACGCAGCTCCCCCAGCCCCAGCTGGAAAAAGCCGACCGGCTGGACCTCCCGGACCTGCTCATCAGTTCCTCTTAGGAACCGTCTTTAGACCACGGACTGGCAAACAGCAGACCGACATACTGGAGATGGGAAGTGACGGGCAAGTTATGGGCCGAAAGTCGGTTAGAAGTGGGATGGGCATGCTATGGGAAGTCCCCGGAAGTGACGGGCAAACTACACACTGGAAGCCTTTCGCAACCTACCAGGCCGCAGCGTGGGCCTTGGGACCCCCTGTCTTAGGACTACACGGTGGAGGCGACCCTTGAGGTGCTGACAAACATTGGCTTGCATGCACGGCCCGAGAACAGGACCCCAGTATTGGTAAGAGGTTTCTCCACGTAGGAGTTTGAAATCAGATAGGATGGGCATTGACTGATGAGAAATCTCTAGGAAGCTGATCGCAGAACACCCTTTTCCAGTACTTTTTTAAACAATGGAGCCTAATAAATAGCTGCTTATGGAGACAGTGAAGATCAGAGACCACTGGGCACAATAGGTGGGAGTTTCAGGAGAGCACACTGGTTTGGCATAAGACACATTTATAAATCGACGGCCTATTTTGAGAACTATGCCTTAATTCAGAAATGCAAGTGTGAGGCAGTGAGGGTCAAACAATCGGTGCGAGGTAGGTGAGATGCAGTCACGTGGACTGATTTAACATCAAACTTTTGACCGATATTGGATGTTTGCTTTGGGAAATAGGTCTTAATCAAAGGGGGCGTGTGGAAACTAGGATATAGTTACAGTTGTGGTTTTAATGCACCGTGGCTTTTCTTGTGTCGGGTATCTGGGTTGTAGCCATATTGGTCTAGGGGAAAAAGCAATCAGGACTTGTCGTAGAGGTGATCTCTTTTATTAGAGCAACTCGATTTTTGTAAAAAAAAATCTTTTTGGGCACGCTTTTGGGCACGAGCACCCTTCTTCAAGCATTGGAGAAAAGACTGTACAAGTTCTCCTGGGTAGAAATGAAAATTCATGTTTCATAGGAGAGCTGAAAGTGTGGTACAATCTCCTGTTTGGAAAAGTTCATTTTATAGGCAGATTATGCCCAGAGAAAAGTCAGAATAGTCTGCTGGCCTTGAAGTTGTCTGTATGGTAAGCAGGGTGGAGCTGTATTTCCTTCTGGTTATGGGTCTCGTATTTCACAGAAGAGACAACAGGTGGGACCCTTTTCTTAGAAATGCCTGCCCGAGGAGAACAAAACCACTTAAAGAGGAAAAAGGGGCCCAGTGAGGCAACGGACATTGCACTAGTCCTGAGATAAACCATTTTATCCCAGGACAGCACGAGATTGCTCAAATGTCCATGTCCATGTCATCTGGAAACAATGGTTCGGGAAGACTAGATTTTGTTCGATGAATCTGAAGAAGAGCCAGACATTTAACCAACCATTAATTTAGGGGCAGGGACCAGCAGGAACGCAACTCAAACACAAAAGAAGATTTGAACTGAGTGGGGATGAAAGAGGCAGACTGAAAAGCAAGTTAAAACACGGACCTATAAAGCAGGAGTTGCCAAAGGTTTATACATTTCCACTCCTGAGTAGACTTAAAAGGAGGAGAATGGAGATTTTTAGCTGGAACTAGAAACCATCTACAAAACGGATGAGAGATTAGTTTCCCAGGGTTAGCAAGGCAGCAATGTGGCAGAAGAAAGGGTAGCGTGACCAGTGGAAAATCAAGGCTGTGAAAAAGGACAGAGGCTGGTTAACACCTGTGGAGTGGAGAGAGTAGCAGGAATCAGGTGGATCACAACTACTCTCTCAGCGCTGCCTGAATAGAAATGTCACTGCTGCTCCTGGGCAGCTGGTATTAAAGTTTGGGTACTGCAGGAGTCAAAGTGTGCATGCAGGCAGGAAGGCGCCCCCACCCCTCCCCGGATCCACCCGGTCTCTCACACCCGGTCTGCTCTTTTTCTCTCCTGCAGACAGTAGCAGAAGCAATCAGCTTCCACGAAGAGCTGCTAATAACATGGCAAACCTGGCAGGTGAGTCACATGGCAAGCAACTCTGTAGATGGCAGCTGCACCTTGGAGACTGTGCTGACACCCTAGCCTGATGTCCGTGGTCACAGACCCACATGGAGGGAACAGCCAATCTCAGATAAACTGGAAGCCCCATGTCTTTTTCACTCAAAGGCTTTAAAACCCCGAGGCTCCTTGACAGAGCCCTAACCCCCAACCCTGTGGACCAATGGCTTGAAGTTGCAGCCATGTCAGTTTAGGTTGGATCTTGGGAAACACTTCTACATTGGTAGAGCAGGGAGGCTGTGGAATAGACACCTGAGTCGTGCAATCTCCATCACTAGAAATCTTCAAGGAGAGGTTGGATGATCTAGGTGTCACTAGGCAAAGTAATTATCACGCAATGCAAATGGCCGTCCAGCTACAAAAAGAGCCAAGAGCCACAAAGCGAGTGCTTGAAAATGTGGAACAACGTTCTAGCTGGTTTGTATCCAGCTTGCATTTGGATGTGTGGCAGAGCTCAGAGAGAACAAAACCACTTAAAGGGGGAACTGCAAGGCCTACCTAAAACAGCGGCCCACTGAGACAAGGAATAGATATCACACTAGTCCCGGGATGAACCATTTTCTCAAAGAATCATAGAAAATGAGGGGTGGAAGTTATCTCAGGAGGTCACATCTAGTCCAACCCCCTGCTCAAAGTAGGACCAGCCTTAACTAGACTATGCCAGCCAAGGCTTTGTCTACCCGGGTGTCGTGGAAAAAACATGCTGTAGAATTTGGAATCGGGTCAGGTAGAAACTTTATTTCGATAGCTATCGGAGAGAGACCCTTACAGGAAGATTTCTGCTGTGGCCTCTCTAATTCACATCCAGGGCAATCTACCTTCTATAGATTCAAGACAAAGGGTTGCCTAAACTAACTTTTCCCGCCTTGGGGCTATCTGTCTTGTGTCCTTCAAGACAGTTTAATGGTCATCTTCCTCTTATCTAAGGAATTTCTGTCTCCCCCCTTGAGGCCTTAGCCATCCTTTGCTTCCACATTTCCCCCCTTTGAGACTTACAAGTCTCATCTTATTCTATTTCTATTCCCATGAGTCTCTCTATTTCATCTTGCATCTTTCTATATCGTCTTTCAATCTGCTCACATCTTTTTAGTACCATCATTTTAGTTTCTGTGGTGTGTTTTCTTTCATTTTCCTTCTGCTGATTTTGTTCAGATATTTGCAGGAACATTAATCTATTCCCTGGTTGGGTTTGCTTAGATATGTAGCTTAGACAACAGCGTATGGGCATGAAAATTACACATATCAGGACAATAATAATAAAGAATATCAATAACCCATGAAAAATGGTGGATCCTAAGGAGCCAAAAAGGGACCTAAACCATGAACTTAAATTCCAGTCATCTGGCTCATGTAGTTTGGCTGCTTCCTTTTGAATATGTTCAGCCAAATCTTGTATTTTTTCGGAATTATCAGGGATGTAAGTACAGCATTCTTTACCAATTAAAGCACAGACTCCTTTGCTGGCTAACATGTCATCTCTGCGCCATAGTTGGGAAACATGATTCCCCAAAATCTCTGAGTTTCTATAATTTCCCGCATGTTGCAAATCTTTCCTTTTGGCAAGTAAGCTCTAACAGCAATAGCGGGATATATTGCAGAGACATAGCATGTTCCTTCCCAACCGGAAGGAAGGTGTTTATAGGCCTTGTCTCCACATGTGAAATAATGGCCAGCCAGTGCAGTAAACCCGTGACTATTATTACAGCGTGGTCTCATCATCCATTGTGTATAATAACCTGAAAATCCACTCTGTTTGGGAGTATAATTAGATATCTAGGAACCATTAGAGAACCACGCCCCTTTTATCTTAAATTCTCTCTCACATTTACTGATTCCTACTGAAAATTCAGATCCGTTACAGGTCCAACAAAGTTTTCCCAGGGTGGCATAGGCTAACCATATATAATCAAATCGGTTACATTTTATATCCTGCCAGGTTTCATTTCCTTTAAAATCTGAATAGTAAGGGGCCGACATTTGTGTGGTGTTTAAAGGTGTTGATATCATGGATTTTCCCCCGGTAGAACGGATAGGGGCATGACTGCAGACCCAACAGTGAGAAACATTGAAGTCCTTTGCAAATTGGTAAGATAATTGGAGGAAAACATTTTGGTGATGAAATAGTGACCTTCTTGATCTATTCTGCAATATTAAGTTGTTTATCATGTCTTCTTCAGTTACTG
>NW_005843662.1:25054-26039 GCF_000455745.1 Alligator sinensis | reverse complement strand
CATCTGGGTTGGAGTGAGTTTTTTCGTTGATGAACCTTGATATATACCCAGTTTCCAGGCTCGAGCGAATGGCACGGGCCGTCTGCAGCAGGTGGCAGCGCTTCCTGAACCTGTGAATGAATAGATCTGACACATTTCAGTAGTGCCTTACAGTAATTTAAAACAGTTTCATCATCCAACTGAAGATTAGTCTGATGAGGAAGTGGGGGTGGTGCAGTGGCCATTCTCCTGGGACGCGCCATGAGAATTTCACGCGGGGACAGTCCGTGTTTTCTGTTGGCAGTGTGTCTAATGTGCGTGAGTGCCAGTGGCAATGCAGTGGCCGTTTCAAGTTAGCTTCAGCACAAATTTTAGACAGGCGTGTTTTTAAGTCAGAGTTTTTCCGCTCTACTGCGCCACTGCATTGGGGATGGTAGGCACAGTGCAGGTGCTGGTGTATGTTCAGGGCCTTACAGGTGTTTCTAACAATCAGCCCTGTAAAGTGTGTTCCTCGGTTGCTGTCTAGCATGAGTGGCAGGCCAAATCTGGGGATAATTCTTTCAAAAGTGTCTTTGCTACAGTGGTGGAGCCTGCACGTTTACAAGGATAAGCTTCTACCCAACCAGAGCGCATATCAATAACGACAAGAATATATTCAAAAGAACAACATTTTGGCATTTGAACAAAGTCCATTTGCAGATTTACGAAAGGTCCCCATGGTGGGGGGGGGTGCCGCTTGCCTAGTTTTAGCCTTCTGACCCATGTTATGGGCAAGGCAAATGGGACAAGTGCTACAGTACTGCTGCGCCATGGAGGGAAAATTTGGGGCAAACCAATCGCGCTGTACTGTCGCAATCGTCCCCCCTTTGCTCGTGTGGGCACCGAGTGGGCCGGACGAGCAAGGTACGGTAGCAAAGCCTTGCGTGCCACCCGGCGGCCGTCCGGGGAGCGCCACGAGGTGTCAGGATGCCGCTGATATTTTTTGCGCAGCCAGTTTTTTTTTTTT
>NW_005843662.1:22349-24823 GCF_000455745.1 Alligator sinensis | reverse complement strand
TAAGAACCATTACTAATCTGAGTCCCAGCCGAAGCAAGGAATCCTCTTTGTTTCCAAAGTTGACCAAAGTCATGTACAACACCGAAGGCATATCTGGAACCAGTGTAGATGGTGGCAGATTGACCCTTAGCCAAGGTACATGCTCGAGTGAGGGCTGCCAGTTCAGCCACTTGAGCAGAGCGGGCATGAGGCAACTGGTAAGCTTCGAAAACTTGGTGTTGATGACAGACTGCATAGCCAGCAGGGAGCTGTCCCTTGGAGTCTCTAATGCAGGATCCAACTACATGTAGCAGGAGATCCGGGTTCTGTAGTGGTGCATCTTTAAGATCGATACGAGGGGTCAAAAGCTGGGTAGTTACAGTTAAGCAATCATGAGGCTCTCCGTCTGATGGGGTAGGAAGTAGGGAAGCAGGATTCAGGATAGAGCAGCGTGTTACAGTGACATTGGCAGCTGAAAGAAGAAGCTTTTCATGTTTCCAACTACATGTAGCAGGAGATCCGGGTTCTGTAGTGGTGCATCTTTAAGATCGATACGAGGGGTCAAAAGCTGGGTAGTTACAGTTAAGCAATCATGAGGCTCTCCGTCTGATGGGGTAGGAAGTAGGGAAGCAGGATTCAGGATAGAGCAGCGTGTTACAGTGACATTGGCAGCTGAAAGAAGAAGCTTTTCATGTTTGATAAGTCGGGAGTTAGAAATATGTTGTGTTTTGCCTTTCAGGAGCAGGGCCATAACGGCATGGGGAACAACAACAGTTCATGGGTGTCCAAGGACTAAGGAATCAGGCCAGCAGCAGCTACAGATCGGAGACAGGGCGGGAGTCCTGCTGCAACAGGGTCTAGGGCAGAGCTATAACAGGCAATGGGGCATTGCTTGTCACCGTGAAGCTGACTGAGCACCCCTAGGGCAATGCCATCTCGTCCATCGCAATACAGGGTAAAGGGTTCTTGTAATCAGGAAGTATGACCGGTCTTGGTTCTACACTGACCTGTAACAAAGGTTCGAATCCAGATACCCAACGCGAGCAGGGAGCCTATGAGCAGTCCTCCTCCGACACCCCAATAGAGATTTAAAAGGCCTCTTACCTTTATTGGTGGCGCTGGGGTTTGGTGGGGAACGGCACACGGTCCTCCGAACACGTCGTTGGCTGTGAATCCGAGTCACGGCACCATTTAATTGTCGTGGAAGAAACACACTGTAGAATTTGGAATCGGATCAGGTAGAAACTTTATTTCGATAGCTATCGGAGAGGGACCGTCACAGAAAGATTTCTGCTGTGGCCTCTCTGCCTTACAGCCAGGGCAATTAACCTTTTATAGATTTGAGACAAAGGGTTTCCTAAACTAGCTTTTCCCGCCTTGGGGCAGCCTGTTTTGTGTCCTTCAAGACAGCTTTAACGGTCATCTTCCTTTTATCTAAGGAATTTCTCTCTCCTCCTCTGAGGCCTCAGCCGTTCTTTGCTTCCACACCCCAAACCCCTGCACCGACCTCCTTGAACCATGGCAGGCTTCATGCTGTCAGCAGAGACTACCACCCCTGCAAGTGTCATCTAAATCAGACAAAAACCAACAAAGTTATAGATATTTCATGGATTCCCCATTATACCCCATGGCCAAATCTCCGAATCGGCGCTAAAGCTTTGGAGCCGCTTCGGCCGGATCGAAGCAGGAACCTGATTCGGAGCTCTGGAGCAAATTGCTGGCATCCGAATCGGCCGAATCCAAACCCGAATCAAATAATTCCCTATTCGCACAGGCGTACCGGCACATGGCAGTGCCTCTTTCGTGACCGTCTCGCTGCTCGCGGCGCAGTGCCGCTGCACAGCGCAGTCACGTCAGCGCGGGCTTGAGCAGGAGGTTTTGCCGTTCGGGGGAAGAGCAGCTGTGCAGAGACACGGCTTACTCTCCCGATCCTTCCCACCAAACCGCGAGATGGCATCCGCTGAAGGCAAGGAGAGGTTTCACAGCCCGGTTCCTGCTTCTCAGCAATCACAGGTTTCGGATCGAAGGGTGGCCTGGTCCGAGAGATCTGCCGGGTTTGTGTACATGCCCTTTCCTCTCTTATTGCTGCCCTGCACGGGCGCTGCGACGGGCCCGAGTCGGAGCCCTGCTACCCAGTAATACGGGGCCGCCGACAGGGCAGGGCGACGGGGCTAGCACACCGGGGACAGAGCAGGGGAACTGCGGCTACCGCCAGGCATGAAAGGCAGAGCCGGGACCTCGCGTTCGCCCCCTGGGCACCGGACAGCGCGGAGCCGGCCGGGCGACCGGTGGGCAGGACCCCAGGCTGGCGAGGCTGGGGGCACCCCGCACAAGGTGGGCGGGCAGGACCCCTGTGGGGCCAAGTGCTCGGTCTTGCAGAGAGGATCCGGAGGCGATTGTGTCCTGGATCGGGGCGGCGGGGAGATCACCCTGATTGGAAAAACGCAAACAAGTGGCGGAGGCGGGGGCTGGGCCGGGGGGGCACTGGTAGGGCT
>NW_005843662.1:10463-21065 GCF_000455745.1 Alligator sinensis | reverse complement strand
GGGCGCAGAGCCAGCCACTGCATATTTGTTTGCTGCTAAGTAGCTCTGAAGTCGGCTGTGGGGTGGGGCACAGGGGAAGTTGCCAAGTGCACTGGTGTGTAGAGAGGCCAAGTGTACTGGGTACCTAGTGTGCAGGAGGCCTCTCGCAGCCAAACGGTGCTTTGGGCTGGACTCTGCTCGGGGGCATTGGGGACAGGCCCCTTGTGGCACCAACACACAGTCCGGGGTGGCCTAAGAAGTGTTTTGCCCCATAATCCCATCCTAATCTGATCTTCATTTAGGGCTCTGTACTTCGTGCAGGATATTATGTGACACATGAATTAGTGAATATGCATAGCTAACGAGATTGTCTGTCTTTAGACTGTGCAATTTATGAATAAGAAGCTTGCACTGGGTGTAGATCGGCTCTGAAAAAGGAACCGGGAATAAAAGGCACCAACTTCAGCCTCGTCCGCCGCATCTGATGGCCAGGGCCGCGCCGCAGCGGGAATGCGGGGGTCTGGGCCCGTGCCCCCCCGCACCGCGCAGTGACCAGTGACCCTGCAGCGCCCTGCGGGCTGCGCCATGGCCCATCGCACCCGTTGTTGCACGGGAGCACCTGCAACGTCTGTGCACGACTGGAAGCGCCGCAGGCAGCTGCTGCACAGGTGGCGCCAGGCTCCCGGCTGTGGTTCCTGCTGCTGCTCGTGGGCGCTGCGGCCGTGCCACGAACCAGCGCCGGTGAGTGGCAGCGCCTGCACGGGGCCGGGGGTAGGACAGGGACTTTGTTGCTTTTGTTACAGGTACTGTAGGAACCCTAAATGAGGAAGTAACACCCCTATGTTTAATGGCTCTGATTTTTGCATCTACCAGTTCCTCCTTGCCAAGCCAGCCCAATATTTCTACCCTTTCCACTTTCTCTTTTACTCTAGAGGGTACTAAACCCAATGGAGCAAATCTGTGGACACTGGGCACGTCGACATAAGACGCTATTGTGTAGTTGTACTTGTATTAGCAAGTACTAAATAAATGTGCATCAACTGAAGTTACGGTGCAGTAGTGCCAGTGAACATCTTCCAGGTGATGCTACTGCACAGTAGCCTAATAATACTGTGCAGTATCATATTTGCACTGTCTGTGCTGTGATGCGCTACTGTGCGATATTTTCCAGCTGCTGCACAGTCAGAGCCTCATGTAGACGTGCCCGGTGCACAGCCAGGCTTAAAGGTCTTTGTGGAACATTTCTCAGAGTCCAGACTGCCATAAGCTGCAAGCTGTCCTCCACTGACACCGCCTCTTTCCCAGATGCCTCTCCCGGCAACATCCTGGCAAAAAGGTGCAGTTATTGTGCCTATCCCTATGACCAAATTGTGATTCAAATCTCTCCTAGTGGAAGTGAACAAGAATGAATAAATAGCAGTCTTCAGGTTGAAGACTGGGAGTAGACTGCCAGAGATGCAACAAACCAGTGTTTGATGCTTAACGATATTGCTGCTCTCCAACTGAGAGGGCAAGTGCTTTGGCTTATCGAGAGAGGCTTTGCCTGGCCTGAGTGCTTCAGCTTAGCTGGGTCCTTCCACTCCTGAGCCTAGGTGCTATGTGGAAGCAGCAAGCTCAGCCGCTGGGGCAGAGGGGAACGGAGCGCTGCATGTCACTCATGAGCAAGACCCTCCAGCTAACACGGGGGTGTTGGCAGGTTCTGCTGGGAGCGGTGTACAGCTTGCCTTGCATCACTCTGCTCCAGGGGTTTTGTAGCTAGACACCAATATGGGAGGAAGGGGTTGTGCGGGGGAATGATGATCTCAGATTTGCTTCTCTGAGAATAAAGAGCTGGAAATGACTGAGTATGAAGAGTCTTGCATCTCGGCCTGCCTCCTCCAGGCCAGAATGGAAACAGTTACTGCCTTCCCATGAGAACAAGCCAGCACCAAGCCCAGAACCGAACGGACTCTAGCAGTTCCCACAAGGGCCCAGATTCAAGGCATTTCTCACGCACCCAGAGAGAGGGTCAAGAAAGAGGGAGCAGAGCAGCAGGTGAGCTGTAATACATTACTTGGCATATGGCGCATGCAGCATAGAATAGACCTGGCTTTGATGTGGAAATCCTGTTCTGCATCCTGCAATCCCTGATTAACGAGGTGAACCACTTCGTCTGGAGTGAGGTCGCCCCTGCGGGAATAAAACTCACAAGTCAGTCAGCAAGCCAGGGGATTTAGCACCCCCAGTAACCCCCAAAGAAGAGACACTGTGGACATGTTTGTACAGCATCGTACAGATACCCACCCTACCTCCAGAGCAGGAAGCAGCCTAGACACCTTAGCCTGGGTACGGCTCTGCACTAAGACTGTCGTACTGCTGCTGGTTCCAGAGGTAGCATATAGCAGGCGCATCTGCATGAGAGGCTTACTGTAGAGCTGCCTAATTAGTTCTGCAGTATAAAGTCTTAGAGTCTACACATGCAGTCCTATTAGGCTGCAGGAAACGTAGATGAGTACTTGTAAACATAAGTACTATCTGACAGCGGTTTTCTTTAATGCACAGCAACACACGTGTAGACGCTGACATGGCTGGCTGGAGCACCAGGGTGTTCCAGTGCGGGGGATGCCTGCCAGCTAGCGCCGTACTGGAGCGCCCCTCCTAACCCAGCCAGCCTCCCTGCAATATGATGAGCCGGGTCAGAGCACCCATGGGCCGGCAGGCTGGCCTTCACGGCCCCCTGGCAGCCAGGGCTGCTTTAACCCGGCTCAATGTGCTGCAGTCTCAGGCTCCCGTGTAAAATGTGGTGCCCGAGAGCAATAAACACTGGTGCAATACGCACCAGAGCTTATTATGTCATTAATTTCACATGTAGACGCGCCTGCAGACTAGCCCCCCAATTTAGGCTGAACCTGGGACTTCTGCCCTGCTCACCATTCATTGTGATGCACAGGGAGCAGTTTCAGCCAAACATCTCACAGCCGCGTAACATAGGCAGGATCAAGTGCCTTAGGGCAAGATGGCCTCAGAAAACAAAACTTCCACAAACACAAGCTGCTAATTTTGCAGGGCAAGAAACTATACAGCTATCACTTCATTTCAGGATAGGGCTAAGAGATGAAATGGCAAAGCTTCACAGGTGTTTGGGTTGCATACTATCTGACACCAGGCCTAACTTCTTGCCTGAACTGAAAACCTCCCTACTTCATGCTCCTGGGCTGATGCATTGCAAATTACTGAACCAGCCAGCAAATGGATGATAGAGACAGACAGCACCATAAAATGGGCTTTCTAGCCAGTTTTATTTGCAATGCTTCGTAACATACTAGTCAGCATGTTGTAATATGCTTTGGAAAAGATAAGTCTGGGTCCGGAAAGCCTTATTATGGCACTTTGCTATCAAGTCTTTAAGGAAGAGGGAGAATGTGGATATGAGCAGCAAAGTGCTTATTAATGAGGTAGCCATTACTTCTCAGACACGTTCCTGTAACCTGATCTATGCCTTTCAATCCACCCATCTGGATTAGCGCTACATTCAGTTTCAGTTCATAATTGCCCCAAACAATTTGCACGCAATCTGCCAGGGCTGCACGTTGAGCACTTCTGCAATGGCCTTGAGTTTATGGTCTCTAGGCTGCCAACCATGCGCCTTAGTACCGGCACCACCCCAACCGCCCTGTACACAAGCGTGACACCGACACTGGAACAGGGCTGTTGACACTGATCACTGTCACAGGTCTGGGCTATTTGCATACAGCACTCGGAGAAAGACAAAAGCCTGAGATGTTTGAGCCAGCAAAAACAGCAGCAAAAGGGGGATGATGGAGTCCTGGTTGCCCTGAGCTGCTGAACTAAAAGATAGCTCTATGCCAAACCAGTTGTAGCTTTTGGCTATAATCACCAAGGCTAGCTGTGATGGATGCAGGTGTCACCACCCTATCTAAGAGCAGAGCACTATGCTTCATGCTTCTATAGACACATTATAACAGGTAAGGGAACTGCTCATATCTAGCACTGGTTTTCAGACTACACCAAATGCTCTTCTCTCTGCAAATCCCTGAACAGGACTGGATGTAGCTGAAACAGCCCCTCTTCCCTGCAACCATGGACTTCCAATGGCAGCTTGGCTTCACTGGAGCAAAGAAAATGCTGGTCAGAGAGGAGGAGACTCCTCATTAGTAGAGCCAGAACTTTCACGGAAGCCTGAGCAAAGTGACAGGAATCACCGCTGGGAGGAATAAAGAAACCGCTAACATGGAACACTTCAGATCTTCTTGCAAACCCCATCTCTTTATCAAAGCAAGGGTTCGGTGATGGCTTGAAAGCTCTGACACTCATCCTTGTTCTACTTAATCTAGGAAAACCCATCTTATCTTTTGCCACCAGGTTCAGGGCAGGCCTCACCGACTCTCTATTTTTGGAAAACAGATTGGGCAGGGGGTCATAATATCAGAACCTAGGAAGCCAGTGTCAAAATCCGATCCTTCACAGGCATACATTCTGCCCAGGAGTTATGTGATTCTGATCATTAGGGCTATGCAACCAGAGCAGTATAGAAGGAGAGGTTGGGACGCAAGGTGGAAAGCACAGAAGAGAGACGGCAACAAGAGCACGCGGTTGCAGCAAGACAAGAAAAGGGTAGTACCAAGCAGCATTCTTTAGGCAAAAAAAGCATAGAAGGCTTCTGTCCTCTGTGTCTTGCAATATGTTGCCACTGCAGTCGCAGCAGTGACTCCAGATGAGCCCAAAACCTAGTGTTAGAGTAGCAGTTTGAGAGCCGTCTTCCTGCAGAGCGCAGAGCAAAGCACAAGCTTCCTCCTGCCACAGCTGGGGTGCTACCTGTATCCAAGTTACCTCTGGTATGGCTGTGCCACACTACACTGTGACTGCAAACGAGACAAACCTGGAATTGCTCCTATTTCCTAACAAATGGCTTGCATCCAAAACAAGGATAATTCAGTTGGAGGCAGAGCATCCTAAGCCACCTTAAGCCAGAGTGGTGAGCAGCTTGCAAGAAAAAAAGACTAATTGTGAGCAGACCCCCCAAAGTTGCAAGAAGTAACCCAAAAAAGATCCTGGCCTCTCCAAGGTGGAGAGCTCGATTAGCATGGGGTGTGCAGGGAACATGACATTCTTGTAGATAAATGAATCTTCCAGATAACTAAGGTGAAAGAGCTTTCACTGGACTGCATATCCACAAGGAGAAGCCTGAGCAGGCAAAACATGCCCAGAACCAAGGGAAAATACAGATTCGTAGCCAAGGTGGGAGAGATAAGAAACCCCAGCTTTCAAGCACATTGCCCTGCCATGACTGGCCACAGCAAGAGTCCTCTCTGCTCAGCAAAGAAGCGTATTTTGGACTAAGTTACAATGCAGACCAACTCATTCCTGATCACAAAGAGCTTTAGGCTTTTGCCTGTTGCAGAATTTTTCATTGAAAGATGCTCTCTCTGTAGCCTCCTTTCAGAAACGCATGTCACTGCCAAATATGCTGAGTCTCCCTTGGCTACATATTAAAAGTCCCTGGAGCTGTGGTACAGGCTAGTGGCAAGGTACCTCTGTGCTGACCGAGGACACTGGAAGGGATGACTGCGCTTTCTGCTTTAAAAGCTACCTTCGCATTGGGTCAAATCAGATTAAGATGCCTCACAGCTCCCTTGATGAATTAACTTTCAGGATTATTTGACAAACTCCGTCCCTGGTATGTTATGAGAGTTGTGTTTGGAGTTGCTTGGGAATTTTCCAACAAAAATGAAAGGAGAGTGGCCCAAGCATACTCCCTAAACTTTGGCTACTCGTGGAGGCTGACACTCTCTTTGCTTTCACACAAAATAAAAAGGAAGAAAAAAAATCCGAAAAGCTCTCAGTTTTCCCCAATACAGGAGAAAGTATTTGAAATTTTGAACACTTTTACAGGACAGGAAAACTTTTTTCCCCCCTGCCGCTATTGTGACTTGCAAGAAACTCTTAAAGCTATCTTTGAAGAGGCAGATGACACGTGAATTACCTTCCCCCTGCGTATCAGACAACGTGGCTTCAGACTTTGTTTGAACCATAGCTGAGAGTAAGCTAATTGATCTCCAGTTGGTTTGACCATCTCACTGAATACAATATTTAAACCTGGCTAAAGAGGAAAGTCGAAAACCAGAGTAGGGGTGGGGCTGCAAGAGCGGTAATCTCTTATCATGCATATATATATCCAGTAAACTGATTCTCAATAAAGTTAGCAGTAGAACCGGATGGGGGTGGGGGAGGCAGGGAGGTTTGGCTAGATTTCTTTTCCTCCTCAAGAGCAATAACCAAAACATTTAGTGCAATAGATTATGGTAAAAAAAAAAATTGAAAAAGATTCTAGAAAGGAAGCTGCTGAAACAAATCCTGTGACAAAATAAAACACTCCACATTTGACAATCTTGTTTTACGAAGTTGGGGGAAAGCTCGGAACAAAGCACAAGACTTCACCGGTAGTAATAAAAGACAAAACATTCTGGGGTGTGGTTTTGTATGGCACCACTGGAGTCACAGTATAGCTGGACTATATATCCATTTTCAGGGTCCCGTTTGCTTTTGCACTTCCAGTGATGGGAAATTCCATGGAAATTAATTCCAATTTTTAAAACCATGTAATTCCATTGACCTCAGTGCCGTCACTCTTAATTTACACCCGCATCAAGTAACAGGCACTAGCAACCTTTTCACCTAGGAATTTGGGAACGTCAGTGTCTTCACTTACATCAGTCAATAATTAATGAGATCAAAATCCAGAATCCAACAATTCTGATTGGCATTTAATAAATTCCACCCTTTTTTATCAGTTCAGGTAGCTGTTAAAGGACAATCCAGCCAACAGTTACTAAATAATTAAGGTCGTTTTTATTCATCAGGGACTTTGCTCCAATGTGTTTCTCAGGGCAGGAATATATAGCAGTTTAGAAAATGCCAGTATCAATATTGATGCAAACAATAGCTGGAAATGGCAGTAATTACCTGCTGCAGTTACTGAATTGCTCATTTGCTGAATAGCTTGATAAAGCTGAAGTACAAAATGTTAAGGTCAAATTTCAGCACAGGATAACCTTCGCCAAAAGAAGCAGCTGCAACCAAAGACAGACTTATTCAGCTGTTGTTACCAGAGGTTATGCTGGATGATGTCTACCCATTGGTGCCAGAGTTGGCACAATCAACCCTGACTTTCAATGAAAGAGACAGGCATGACCGAAGAAAACGTGCTTCTCTTCTGGTTCTTCCTGAATCAAAACCACATAACGATTCGCCAAGCTAGAAATGCCTGCAGAGGCAGACTGATGCACGGGTGAATTTATCACACACATTTCAGCGTGCACTATCTATCCCTATATCTATAGATATAGATATATTTAGGTCAAAACCAATGGAAAAGCTGCACAGATAACTCAGATTAATTTAGTGAATTAGGTGTGACTCAGATTTCTGTGTCACACCAAAAATATTCTGCAGTTCATAAAAAGTATTTAAAATCTGAGGCTGTTATCTTGCTATACACCGCATTTCCCAGCATCTTTCTTCTTTATAGTGATAACTTCTATTGCACTGGGTAGTTGTAAAGCTTGGTATGGTTATGAAGGGCTCATTTATGCCATGATGACCCAGCACTGAGTAAATGTGACAGAGGCGTACCGTCACGGAGACAGCTTCAGAAGGCCCTGCAATGCATAAGGCTAATCCCCGCTCGGAGCTCCACGGAGCTGACACCACATCTTCCTTTAAGTGTGCGTGTTTGGGGAGAGACTCAGGGACGTGCACAAAACCAGGAGTCCTTGTGGTTGAAGGACCACAGAGACTGTGCTTGCGAATCCCTTTGCCTTGGGGAACTTGGAGGAGAGGGCAAACTGAGCTGAAATCTCCACTAAATTAATCTGAGTCTGAGTTATCTGTATTCAAGTTAACACTTCTCATTTAACTAGAATGTGCACAGCCACACCACAAAGCACTCGACTAGCAACAGAGCAGCCGTTTCCCCACTGCAGTACTAGGCCTCTTGGACCTCTGATGGCCAGCTAGCGCGACTTTTGTTGCTGTGCAGGCAGGGACTGGGTTAGAGGCTCTCTTGTTGGGTGAACACTGCAGTGAAAATAAGCCCATTGTTGACCCAGCCCTTTTAAATTAAGATTCAAAAACCCAGTATGAGGTAAAGCCTTGTAAACCCTGTTTTCCAAGAGGGGACATTTAGGAGGCAGAGTGAAGTGTTTTGTCAAGAGTCTTTGGATTTAAAATGTGATGTCCTGATGCTTTCGCACATGTTCAGTCCTCTAGACTGTCATCCCCTCTTGTGTTTCAAGTAAACTGCCTAATGACCCATGGCCCTAAAGCTCCACTCTGAGGCCAAAATCATGGTCTGAAAAGTCAGTCAAACTTAGATGTGGCATGATAGCATCTTCGTCCAATTCTTATTTCCAGGAAAACAGCAATTTGTCCCTCTGCCAAAAGGCTTTCAGCCAATTAAATTCTGGGAGGTCACCCATATCTTTCTATGCTAGAAGACACGTTCAGCTTGCTGATCCTTAGACAGTCAACCAGTGCATTGAACTATCAGCTTGTTCTGGGCGAGCAATTCCACTATTTAGGCCACCATATCTCTTCAGTTCTTGATTGTTTATTAAAAAAGTCATTATCTGAGCTGGAGCGCTGTGCACAGACTGCTGAGATTGGGGCACGCGCATCTCAAAAGCGGAGTCCTGTGGCTCACAGCTGTGCCAAGAGTTTTGTTTGAAGCTAGATGGTTAGGAAATGTGGCTACCCCTTGTCTATTCTGTGACTGCATTTGGCAGACAAACCTGACCTAATTTTAAATTAGCTAGCTGGGGTACTGCCAGCAATATATCCCTTGCAACATCGAGCTCAGCAGAGGTAAGCCTCCCCAGTATTTACCCAGCTTCTCAGACAGGTTTTGCAGCCCATGCTGTGATCCATGCTGCTGCACCTACTCCGCTGGCAGCATCGAGCTACCTAGTTTGAAAGCAGCCCAGGTATGTTTAAGCTAAAGTCACTGCAGTGAAGACATATGCTCAATCACAATTTCAGGATATTGCCATATATCCTGAAGCTTTGTTGCCAAAGGACAGGACCAATAGCGTCAAATGCTTGCAGGACACTCCGGTGGAACATGTACAGATTTGTCTAGATTAGGGACAGGAGGAGATCATGCACTAAAGCAGCTACAACTGGACCATGCCTTAGCCAGCAGATCAACAGCAAGGGATCTTGAATAATGGTAGCTCATGGGCGGCAAAAACATTTTCTTGTTCGCTCCACAATTGCTTTAGCATTGGTGTGTTGCAGGGGTCTCAGGCATTCGACCTACAGACACCTGGAGAGGCTAGGAATTTGGGGGCAGGACCACCACCAACTTCCAGGGTACAAAGCACCACTGAAGTCATAACTTAGTGGTATTGGGGTGACAAAAGGCTGTGGTAACTCCCACGATTCCCTGATGCCACTTGTCCCACTAGCAAAGGTTGGTTTGGATTTGGCTCGGAAGGTGCTCCACAGGCCAGATCCAGCCTGGGAAACCAAATATGATTGACATCCCAGGTCTATTACAAACTTTAACACAGTGTATTGTTCCTAGCAGACTCAGTGACTGTACTCTTCGAAAGTGCAGGAAGAACAGGGCTCAGTCGCACACTGGCAGCATCTGGGAGAAAGAGGAAAAAAAACAAACAATTTCAGTCCCTTTACAGAAAAGGAGCACAGACACCTGGCGGGACCCTACCTGGGACCGGGCGGCGGGCATTCGGGGGCACACCCTATAGAGAAGAGACAGGACAGAGAGGAAAGGTGGGGGTCGCGCTCTATGTCAGAGAGCACCTCACATCATCAAGGATCAGCTTCGGGGTAGAGGAGGGTCGGGCAGAGACACTGTGGGCCAAACTACAAGGGGGTGCGGCGAAAGGGACCTTACGGTGGGCGTCTCCTACAGACCACGCAGCCAGGGGGAAGAGCTGGACCGGGACTTCTCCGGTCAGCTTACGGAGGCGGTTAGGTCGAGGGCTGTCATTGTCACGGGTGACCGAAACTCCCTGGGCATTTGCTGGGAGCAGACAGCCAGGTCTGACCGCTCGCGTAGGTCCCTGGCTGTATTACAGGACCTTCACCTTATCCAGGAGGTGCACAGCCCCGCTAGGGGGAACGCCTCGCTGGACCTGTCCTGGCCACGGGGGATGACCTGGTGAGGGGACTGCAGGGCCTCGACCCCCTGGGCAATAGCGATCATGGCCTGCTGGATTTCACTGTCCAACGCAGGGCGTCTGGGGCTCACACTGAGGCTAAAGCCCTTGACTTCAGAAGCCCTTGACTTTTACGACCAAGTAACTAAATCCCTGGATGATGGTGTCGCTGTGGACGTAGTCTTTCTAGACTTTAAGAAGGCCTTTAACACTGTCTCTCACCCCATCCTCATCAGTAAATTAAGCGATGTGGCATTGATGCCTGCACAGTTGGATGGGTAAAAACTGGCTGATGGGGCGCACCCAGAGAGCAGTTGTGGATGGGTTGTACTCAACCTGGCGAGATGTGAGCAGTGGGGACCCCCAGGGCTCGGTCCTCGGGCCCGCACTGTTTAACATCTTCATCCGTGACTTGGACGAGGGGGTGGAAAGCACGCTGTCC
>NW_005843662.1:8083-9665 GCF_000455745.1 Alligator sinensis | reverse complement strand
GACCCCATCATCTACCCCTGCCTGTGGCGGGGGCAGGCGAGATGATCTGCTCAGATCCCTCCTGACCCTAGCTGCTATGAACCGATGAAACTATGAAATCTTTCCAAATTCTAACACTGTATCACATTTACTGTCTTGGGCTGTTACACTGGTTTGGTAGAACAGTGACAGTGGGAAGCAATGACGTTAGTTTTTGAACAAAGGAACTTCTGGTGGGACTGGACATATTTAAATCAGCAGGTCCTGACGATCTCCACCCCAGAGGGCTGAGGGAATTAGCAAAACTGGACACAGTACTCCAGCTGCGGCCTCGCTAGGGCCGAGTACAAGGGGAGAATGACGTCCCAGGATTTGCTCGAGAAGCATCTATGGATGCAAGCCAGCATTTTGCTCGCTTTACTAGCTGAAGCATCACATTGAAGGCTCATGTTCATCTTGTGGTCAATGATGACCACCTAAGTCTCTGTTTTCCATAGTGCTAGCCCGCATAGCGCTGCCGAGCCTGTAAGGATGCTGCAGGTTTTTCCTCCCAAGGTGGAGAACCTTGCATTTTTCAGTGTTAAACACCATCAGGTTCTCGTCTGCCCATTTGCTGAGCCTGTCCAGGTCAGCCTGGATCACCCTCCTGTCTTCATGCTTACTAAAGAGTTTTTAAATTTTAGCAACTATATTACCCAGTGATGTTGTCCATGCTGAGCAGCTCCTAAGCTGTTCAGGATTTTCCTAGGTCCTGATTCCACCACCTGAACTAAGAGCAGCAAGCTTTCTTGTGCTGTTAGTGGGTTTGACTACAGTGCCTCTTCACTCCTGAGAGTGCCACTCTCAGGTAGCTTACCCACTGCCACTCTATATACCTCAAACCCAGAAATGATGTGCCCGGAAACAGATCTTGAGACCAACAGCTGAGCAACCCAGAGTTTCCATATTTGGAACAGAAGCAGGTGATTGGGTCAGGCCCAAGAGTGGCATCTCTAGGTGTCCCAGGGAAGTGGTGTAGACATATCAGCAACTACTCCTAGGCCCAGGCACCATGATAGAGGAGGCTATGTGATTTTAAGGGACAGGAGTAGGCAGTAGACTGAAATAAGGGGCCCAGGATAGAACCTAAGATTCCTGAATTGTATCATTCCTCTGCTGTCAGCAAATAGCTGCAAAGTCCAACAGCAAAGTGTCTCATCCCCCTTTTAATGTTGGTCTACAAAGACTTTGGCAATCAATCCACTACCATTTTCTATTATCTTGTTAGCCCAAGTGGCAGAGTTCTGTGCAAGAGATCAAACCATGACAGTTTGTCACAGGATAGAATTATTTTATTTTTAAAATTTAGAAATTACACCAAAGTCAGGGCTGGCGGCCTTGAAGGTGTCCAGCCTCTCAAGGTGTTCCTTCACGAGGTCAGCATTGATGGAGGGTGGGGGATCCCCATCACCTGGGCCTCCCTGTCCCGTAGCGGACAGGGGCATCCCGTGGGACTGATGAAAGACCGACACAACGTACCCATTTAATAGGTTGGCTTTTTCCTGGGCGTCAGTTGTCAGTTGCCCCATCTGGTTCAGACGTCAGTCTTACCTCGATCCTGGGG
>NW_005843662.1:4052-7337 GCF_000455745.1 Alligator sinensis | reverse complement strand
CAGCAGGGCAGGCCCTACGGGGAGAGGCGATGGGACCTGAACCTGTTCAGCCTCCACAAGAGAAGGCTGAGGGGGGATCTGGTGGCCTGTTACAAACCAGTCGGGGGGTCCCTGTTCCCCCGAGCACTCCCAGGAGTGACTAGAAATAGTGGTCACAAGCTGGCAGAGGGTAGATTCAGGCTAGACATCAGGAGGCGCGACTTCACTCTCAGGGCGGCTAGGATCTGGAACCAACTTCCAAGAGAAGTGCTGGCTCCTACCCTGGGGGTCTTCAAGAGGAGGCTGGATGAACACCTTGCCGGGGTCGTTTGACCCCAGTGCTCTTTCCTGCCAGGGCAGGGGGTCGGGCTTGATGATCTGCTCAGGTCCCTTCCGACCCGACCAACTGTGAAACTAAACTATCAAACATTGGGGGTGGGGGGCAGGCAAAAAAAAAAAAAAAGATTTCTTGCTATATCGTCCGGTGTTAATTCAAGACTAGGACACGGGCACTCAATAACCCATAACTAATTTTAACAAGCTCTTTAACCAATAAGAAAGCCCTTAGCCGTTCCAATTCTACTCGAGTAGTTGCTCGATACAGCATGCTCACCACCCCGAGAGATAATGCATGTGCCGTTGCTGGACAGCCGGGCCGTGAGGTCTTGTCCGGGGTTCCCGGCTTCTTCGTCTGAGTTCTGAATCTCGGATCAGCGACCAGATCTTTTAGCCCTAGGTCCTCTCTCCCCTCTTCATATACCAGATAGCTTACCTTTCCTAACGCATGAAATTAGCTTCAACCTTCCTCCTAATGCATATTCATAATGGTGCTTCTCTTTGCCAATAGACTCACCCTTAACTGGAATTCCCTGTCTCGAGGTGGGGGCACTCTCCAACTCTTCTTTCCCGTAAGCTATACTTAGAGAGCCAGCTTTCAGATTCATTTTCAGTCAGGAACAGTATTTCCCCATTTGCACCCACCAGGTGCAATCTAAGCACAAAGGTTGGGAGGGCAGGGGCTGCAGGTTGGGAGTGGGGGGCACCAGCAGGACTGGGGGACTGAGAGACCCACTACAGGCCAGGAAAAGTCCCTCAGTGGACTGGATCCAGCCTGTGGGCCATAAATTGGGCACCCCTGCACTAAGGGGAGGTCCAGAGGTCCCAGCTGGCCCAGCAAGGGGAGAGAGGCCCCCGCCACCACCATCTGCAGCCGCTCACTCAGATTCCTGAACTTATGAACAACGAGACCGCTCCTGTCACCGCCATTAGCAGGGACGTCTGTGTATCCATGAAGCTGGTGCTGACCATGTGCCAGATACAAGAGCGGTGGCCGCTTCTCTTCACCTGCTGTGCCATTTCCTTCCTCCCATTGTCATCCCTGAGTTGTTTTCCACAGGTCCTCATCCCCTGGGCTGGGAGAGATGGGTTCAAACTGGCAATTGTGGGTGGAAACCTTCCTGGGGTGGCCCCAGATTTAGTGCCCAAGGGTCAGGTCCAGCCTCGTGCCCAGGCTCCTTCACAGGGCCTGGGGTGACCTGAGTAGCCCCGGGCAGGCCCGTGTGTGTGTACAGGACAGAAAATAACTCTGCCATTGCATGTGTCGGTTGTAGCCGTGTTGATCTAAGGACACGGGCAGACCAGGTTCTTTGAGTGAAGCTGATATCTTTTATTAAATCAACTAAATAGTTGGAACAATTGTTCACTGTAGGGTAGTACTTGTGATGGGCCGCACCATCCCATGCTGGAGCTAAGTCGTTTACTCCGGCCTAATGGCACCGCACGTGTAGACGGTGATGCTTTGCTTAGCTCCACGGTGGCTTCTCGCGTTGATGTCCCGCTCTGTCTGCACCCACCCAGAAACCCCACTCCCACCAAGGCCTGAGCAGCCGACAATGCTGTGCTGGGGTTTTTTTTTTTCTGGAAGCTCGAAGAAAACCAGCCCAACCTCTGCAGAGAGCCCGTCGAGGACAGCGGTTTGCAATTCCCAGCACACGGCAAACAACAACAGGAAAACTCTGCCTGGACTCAAGCATGGCCCAGCGAGATGGAGACAGCGCACAACCGAGCGTATCTAAAAATGCAGTATGATGAACCAGGAAAGCAAGAGGAAGCCCAGCATAGGTGCTACGTAATCCTGAGGGGCGAGTGTCAGGGAGGAGAAGGGCCCAGAGGTGCATTACACCCAGGACCCACTCCGCCTGGCCGGCACGCGCCGGTGCCTCGTGCGTGCCCGTCTCGCTGCTCGCGGCGCAGTCACGTCGGCGCGGGCTTGAGCGGGAGGTTTTGCCGTTCGGGGGAAGAGCAGCTGTGCAGAGACACGGCTTACTCTCCCGATCCTTCCCACCATGCCCGCATCCGCTGAAGGCAAGGAGAGGTTTCGCAGCCCGGTTCCTGCTTCTCAGCAATCACAGGTTTCGGATCGAAGGGTGGCCTGGTCCGAGAGATCTGCCGGGTTTGTGTACGTGCCCTTTCCTCTCTTATTGCTGCCCTGCACGGGCGCTGCGACGGGCCCGAGTCGGAGCCCTGCTACCCAGTAATACGGGGCCGCCGACAGGGCAGGGCGACGGGGCTAGCACACCGGGGACAGAGCAGGGGAACTGCGGCTACCGCCAGGCATGAAAGGCAGAGCCGGGACCTCGCGTTCGCCCCCTGGGCACCGGACAGCGCGGAGCCGGCCGGGCGACCGGTGGGCAGGACCCCAGGCTGGCGAGGCTGGGGGCACCCCGCACAAGGTGGGCGGGCCAGGGAGATCCCCCCGATCGGAAAAAGCAAGTGAGTGGTGGGGGCAGGGGCTGCGGGTTGGGATTGGGGGCACTGGTAGGGCTGGGGGGTGCTGAGCCAGCCTCTGCATAGTTACGTTTGCTGCTAACTAGCTCGTGACGTCAGCTGTGGGGCGGAGCACGGGGGGTGTGGGCGTGTGTACTGGTGTGTATATTGTGCAGCAGCACCCCTCCCCATCCCTTTCCACCGACTGATTGAAGAGATGCAGGACAACAGCTCTGTGCGTTTCCCACAAGTGGTGCGTGAGTGCCGGCGTGCACTCATATCACTCATATGATACTATGATTCCTGCCTGTGCCAGGGGTCAGACTAGATGGTCTGTTCAGGTCCCTCCTGACCCTAGCTGCTATGAAACTATGAAATAGGTGAGAGGCCGGCGGGCTCCGGGTGGGGGGATGTGGGGGGTGCCGGAGCCAGGGCTGGAGCAGTCGCTGTCCAGGGCTGGGACGAGCTGCCTGCCAGGGACTGCCGCAGAGGTCTGCCCCCCCCACCCCCGACCCCAGCCCCGCCCCCCATCACCGGGGC
>NW_005843662.1:0-3896 GCF_000455745.1 Alligator sinensis | reverse complement strand
CCAGGGCTCAGGGCTGGGGGCAGCGCAGCCTCTGCCCTTGGTGCCCATGGGCCTGCTGTGCCCACGCCTCGTGGTTTCCCATCTGCCAGGGCAAAGGTTGGGCACAGGAGTGCCAGGGCAGGGAGCCACAAAGTCCAAAGCCCTTCTTGTTCTCTCCCTTTTTAACTGTGACACTGCATGGCTGCGGGCTGTGGTCATGCTGAGCTGTGCAGCTGCTTGTGTTGATGTTGGGCGTTGGGCCGCAGGTGTATGGGGGTGTGCATGACACACAGGCATGAATGTCCCCTCAATGCCATGTGTGTGTGTCCCACTCCCTCCATGCCCGCATCTTAAAGGGGCCCCTGTTGCCCCCCAGCTCCAGCCAGTAAGCCCCTGGGTGGGGGGTCCCTCATACCTGGGTGTGACCCCTGCACTGCTGCTCCCCTCCACCCATGTGCATGTGCCCAGGACCCCCTGCTGCAGCGGAGGTGCCTGGGCCACTTCAGGCACCAGCCCCTTGAGGCCACAGCCCAAAGCAGGGGCAAATCCTGGGGCCCCCACAACTGGGACCCACCCCCAGCCCTGCAGCCCCCCACAGAGCCAGCAGGCCCAGGCCTTGGGACATGGAGCCCAGAGGGGCGGGGGGTGGGGGGCTGACCCCCCCAATACCTGGATAAAGGAGGGTGCAGGGATTGGAGTGGTCTCTGGTGGGGGGGGCTGCAGGTTGGGAGGGGGGGGCAGCAGCAGGGCTGGGGGGCAGGGTCTGCGGGGGTGCAGAGCCAGCTACTGCATAGTTATGTTTGCTGCTAAGCACCTTGTGATGTCATCTGTCGAGCAGAGCACAGGGGGCACAGCCAAGTATACCGGTGTACATAGTGTACAGGAGGCCCCTCCCCCCAACTGACTGAACCGATGCAGGACAGCAGCCCTGCACGTTTCCCACTAGTAGTGGGTGAGTGCGGGCACGCTGTGTCGACGCCAGGGGAGAGGCCAGCAGGTGCCGGATGGGGGGCGCAGGGGGTGCCAGAGCCAGGTCTGGAGCAGTCACTGTCCGGGGCTGGGGACAGCCACCTGCCAGGGACTGCTGCAGAGGTGGAGCGTGAGGTCTGCCCCCCACCAACCCCACTCCACTCCCGACCTGCAGCCCCTGCCCCCGCCCTGCTGGTGCCCCCACTACGACTCAGCGTTACCTACTTTCCTTCTTCTGGGACATACTGGGATGACACTGCGCAGGGTGGACAAAAATCAACAATATTTTTTTTCTTAAATCAGATTTTTTTTTAATTTAATCATATTTTCAAGATGTTTTTTAAAAATATAAGTCAAATAAGATAAACCTATATGAAGATGGTTTTAATGAAAGCTCTAAGATATTATCATGGAATGGGGATTATAACTTATTTTAGAATATTTGAGACAGCACATTCATGTCACCTTTCTGACAATGTTTCATAAAGCAGTTCCAACAGGCCATGGACTAGATCAGGGTCCCGATCTTATGGGGGTCCCAGAGGCTGCTCTAGAGCTCAATAAAGATTAAAGAAAACCACTGGACCCCAGGGGACTTGCTGCTTTGTCTACATTGTAGAAGCCCCCACTAACTATCCTGCCCAACTCCCTCCATCCCTCTCTATGGGGGCTTCAATCCCGCCCCCCTCTGGCCAGACTTACCTGCAGGAGCTGCTCTCCGGGCTGCCGGGTGGCCACATGCCTGTCTCTGGAGATGGGCATCTCACCGAGGCTGCCACCCAGCAGCTCTGCCACCTGCACTGGCTTAGTGGCATGTAGTGGGCAGGGAGGCCCACCTCAGAGGCTGCGTTGCCTTGTGCTGCCAGGGCTGATGGACTTAAACAGCCTTCCAGGAGTCACCCTGTGCCCCACAGTATCAACACAAATCACACTTGAGCTCACCTGGGCCTGGGGTAGGGGGTTTTCATCTTTTAACCGTGCAGCAAGGGCGTGCTGAGGTTTGCTGACATCATCTACGCAGCATTTAAAACATAAAATATGCACTTCAATGTGACCAGTGACATAAAGTAGTTAAGATTGCCCTTGTTAGCACAATTAGTAGCCCTACAGTGCCCTGTGGGTTGCACCATGGCCTGTTGCACCTGTTGCTACGTAGGAGCACCTCCAACATTTGTGCACAGTGGCCAAAAGCACTGCCAGAAGCTGCTGCACAGATGGCACCAGACTCCCAGCTGCGGTTCCTGCTGCTGCTCGTGGGCACTGTGGCCGTGCTGAGAACCAGCGCTGGTGAGTGGCAGCGCCTGCACGGGGCCGGGGGTAGGACAGAGCCAGGGTCCGATGGAGGGAGTGCAGGCACGGACGGTCACAGGGTGGCCTTGGTGCTAAACCGGGCTGTGGGATCCCGCTCTGCTCCACACGGGAGCCTGGGGTGTGTGGTCTCAGCGAGATCCCCATAGGGGTCTGGCAGGTGGGGCAGCAGGGTTTAGCCAGGCCTGGCCTCAGGCCCCGTGGGGCTGCGCCGGGCCGCTGCATCTGGGCTGGAGCAGGACGCGGTCTGCGGGCCGAGCCCAGGCTCTTGCTGCAGGGCCCCAGGCTGGACTTGGGTGCACGAGGGCGGGGGGGGGCAGGGTACGCGCGCCGGGGGTGGGGGGGGGGTGCGGGCAGCACGACCGGGCTGTGGGACGAGGTGTGTGGCCCCTCCAGGCTGGCCTGTGCCCTGCGGGGTCAGTCCTGTCCCTCCTCCCCAGTCCCTGCCCCGCACTCAACTGGCTCTGCCATCTGTGGCCCCACTGCCCCCCCGCTCTGCGCCCCCGCTCCGGCCTGGCGCTGCCCTGTGTCCGTCCTCTGTGGCCCCTGCGGGAGGGGGCAGTGAGCACGGGGGGCACTCGTGTCTGACCCGCTAGTGCTGACCATCACTCCCGCAGGCTCCCACTCCTACCGGCATTTCTACATGGCGGTGTCGGACCCCAGCATGGCCATGCCCGAATTCACTGCCGTGGGCTACGTGGACGACCAGCAAGTTCTCCACTATGACAGCGAGACGCAGAGACAGGAGCCGCGCAGGGACTGGGTGCAGGGCGCCGTCAACCCAGACTTCTGGGACAGGGAAAGCAGGACCTTACGGCGCTGGCAGGACGGATTTAAACGGAACCTACTCACCCTGCAGTATCGCTACAACCAGACCGGGGGTGAGTGTGAGCAGGCAGATGTGAGCAGGAGGCCGTGGGGACCCTGGCACTGAGGGTGATGACAAGGATCTTGGGGAGACACCTGCCCATTAGCAGCGCGGGGTGGGGAGCCGGGAGGGTGTATTGTTGTCTCATGTCTGGTCTGTGTGTCCCTGCAGCCGGCTCGTCCCTCCTCCACCTGGGGCAGGGCCAGGGGCAGGGGTGCCGGCACCTGCTCAGTCTCCAGCCAGGGGGTCAGGGGGCTGCAGAGGGAGCTCTCCCCTCCCTTCCTCCTCCTGGGCATCTGGGCTCAGCACCATCCCCTGCCACTGCCCGCTCTGCCTTCCCGAGAAGGGCCAGCTGGCCCGCGGCCGGGCAGAGACCAGCTGTTCCCCGGGTGCGCGGGGGCCGCGGGTGTCCCCCCCCAGCCTTGTTCTCCGTGGACGGAGCCCCCGCGCTGTCCCCGCGCTGCCCCCGCCCAGCCGGGCAGCCCTCGGGCACCTGCTCCGCGGGGCCGCGACTGACCCAGGGCCTGGATCTGTGTTTCAGGGTCTCACACGCTCCAGTTCACGTACGGCTGTGAGCTCCGCGCAGACGGCAGCACTGGAGGCCACATGCAGCTGGGCTACGACGGGGCAGACTTCATCAGCTATGACCTGGCAACGCGCACCTGGGTAGCAGCCCCGGCACAGGCCCAGCGCACCCAGCGCAGGTGGAATATGGATACGGCCATTGTTCAGACTGCAAGTGCCTACCTGGAGGAGACCTGCATCGCGTGGC
>NW_005843661.1:33585-69809 GCF_000455745.1 Alligator sinensis | reverse complement strand
CCCGAATCAGGAGGCACCAGTCGCCCATGATATAAATGGTTTAGAAAGGGATAGAATTCCTCTCCTGAAATTTCTTTTTGACATACAAAGTTAAAGATATCTTATCTTGTGAGACAAAGCAGAATGATTATGATCTACATAGGGGATGTAGGTGGTTCAAAGAATAAGCCATGATCAATGTGGTATACCAGTTCTAAATCACCAATTCTATTTCAGCCCAGATTAACAGTGCCTAAAAGGCACTGATGTTTACATGTCTATACAAAATGTTCTAGTAATCCCAGTCCAGTTCCTATTGGGCAAGTATTCTCCAAATCAATTTGTTGTGTATGAGGTAACTGGTAATGAGTTTATAGCTGATTAAGAAAAATGATCCTGTTTCTAGTAAGAAATGTAAATCAAATATGTGCATAGAATGAAACTTTGCTTCAAAGTCAATTTCCAATAGAATACTGACTTCACTCATATATTATATCCCCTAATAATATATATATATATACTCTTGGCTGGGCTGCAGCAAGTGTGAAGTGTGTGTGTGTGTGTGTGTGTGTGTGTGTGTATTCCTAATATAGTCCTATACATCATAAGAACACTCCTAGGAGGTGAACATGCTCTGAAACAAGGAAACAGTTACCTAGGAGCTATTGATTAGTGTTTTCAGAAGCACTAGATTTACAAGAAAGCTCGAGTCTGAGCAGTCTGAGAGCACAGACACCAAGGATTATTAGTGCATGTAATCTTTCTGGAAGAACAGCACAGTGTGGTATCCATTTTGTAGAAATTTAAATTGCTGTCACCTTTGGTAAATCTGTGGAGATGAATTATTCTGAAGATTAAACTGTCAATCTGGGTTCTTTCACAAACATGATAATCCACTATTTTAAAAGATAAAAGCAATGAGTTTTATCACTTTCCAGTTAA
Organism: Alligator sinensis; assembly: GCF_000455745.1. Classification (NCBI taxonomy): domain Eukaryota; kingdom Metazoa; phylum Chordata; order Crocodylia; family Alligatoridae; genus Alligator; species Alligator sinensis. Next base: position 68,888 of record NW_005843661.1, on the reverse strand, counting down.
TACTATTTTCTTTTCAATCTGGACAGGGAGAGCCATGGAAGAGAGAGTACAGATAGTTAAAATTGTCGAAAAAATAAGAGGAAGCTAGATCATAGTTATGTACAGTGTTTGTATAAAAGTGTTCCTTTTTATATGAATACCTCTTCAAACTATAGCTGATTTTTTTCTGATCAGTGCAATATTTTAAATTTCCCAATGGGGAAGAACAGCATGTACATTTTCTAAAACATTTGAAAAGTAAGCTTTTTTTTTTTAAATTAATATTGCATTTTGAGCTACCAAAAGTTATGTCATTTAATAACATAACTTTACAGAGTTTTTTTATGAGCAACTCAAGGTTGTCATTCTATGCCTCTGATTTAACAATCTGAAAAACAGAACATTTCTGCTAAGCACTTCAAATTTTGCTTATGTATTAAGCAGTAGGAGCCATATTTTCAAAGTCAAGTGTAAGTTAGAGAACATAAATGCATTTATGAGTGAATCTAAGTGTAGAGCTCAGACAACAGCATGCTAAATTGCTTACTTATCCTTATAATGTGAAAGTTTGAGAGTCCAATGCAGGCATCCCATTTATGACAATGATAATGATAGAGCCCTTGCTATCTCATTATTTAAGCAGAATGAAATCTGGTGACTAGTCTGAATTTAATTCTGGATATTTGGTTAATAGAACCAGGACTTCTGACAGCACAATATGTACAACAATCACTTCACCTCCAATGAAAAGCATCAATTTTTCTGATGGAATGGGGCAGATATGGTAATTTGTACCAGCAACCCTGCATAAGTTTCTTCTTATGCAAACGTTTGGAATCCTGCATTAAGGAAAGCTGGCAATGTTTTCTTTTCCCTTATCTCTTTAGTTCATTTCCTTATCAATGCATTTCTGAATCCTGAGCATATGCAAAAATGTTCTCACCCATGTGAGGCAATATTAGCTCATCTTATCATCATACTACTCTTAAAGATCCTAGGAAATTACGTTGTAATGATCCCATAACTTTTATAAGGAAGTTAAAAATCAAGTAGTACAATAGCTTTTGAAGGAAAAGAGAGCTCCATAGCCTGCTTTGCAAAACCCATATGTTGCCTAGCTCTACCCAGAAGGCAACAGACATGAGATAATCCATTTTAGCAACTACAGGGACAGAGGAGTAATTTCCTTAAACTTAAACACGAGTCTCTAGCTGTAAGAAGCAAGTATTTTTCCTTGAGGTGACTGTGTTTCTTTGTTATAAGATATTATCTAGCAAATGTGTGGTTAGATCCAGTTGGAAAAAATTGATGACACTTTTTGCCATTAAAACAAATGTTTCACAGAACTGTTTCAGTTACAGCAAAAAGCTGTTAAGAAGTTTATCTGGTCTACAATGGAACTGAAAGAGAAAGACCCACTTCAGAATAGCCCATAGCCTTGTAGGGGGAGCAGTCACCAACCTAGCAGAAAACTCACATTCAATTCCTACTCTGTGGCTAAGTAAAGATATTCAAAAAGCCCCTGGTGGAAGTGCTCTAACTTACTTTGCTTTACTCAAAGCACAATAAGTTAGAGTGGGAGCTAACCAAACAGACTTTTGCTGTTTGGTGGGAGGTGGCTCACACCCTGGATACACTGGCCACTGGGGGCACTCTCTCATACCTCCCAGGAGTCTGCCAGAGCAGCCCCACTCCCCAGCTCCACCCTGCCCTCCCCCTGCACCACCAGCTGGCACCTGTCAGCAGTGGCTAGGGAGGAAAAGCAGAGGAACAGAAACTCCCCCTCTTTTCTTCTCCCCCCCCCACTTGCTGACTGGATCAGAGGGGTGGTCTGGGTCTACACAGGGGGCTCCCTCCCAACCAGCTTCTTGACAGCTACAGCCAGGAGCTGCAGCACAATGCAGCCCAGCTGGAGCTGCTACAGGGGAAGGGCTCTGGGGTCTGTCCCCCCAGCAGCCCTGGACAGACAGTGACATGCTGCTGCCTGGCCAGAGCTATTGTGACAGGAGATGGGAGAGGCCCTGTGTAGCAGGAACTGAATTAATGTAGCTGATATTAACATAGAGTGTAATAGTAGTGAAATGTAACCATGTTAGTTTTGTAAGTAACTTGAATACTCCATTTTGTATTCTTTTGCTTGACATAAGTGAATGAACTCTATATGCCCTTTTTTGAATGAGTGCACGTGAAAGGGTGAATGGTGAAAGAATGGCATAAAGACAGGAGAAGATTTAACTGTTTATGTAAGCAACAAGGTGCCAAATGTAAGTTGTCAGTCAGTAAACTTATTAATGGATGGCTGAAGAATCCCTTTGAGTCCTAGGGCACAAAGGTGATAACAAGGAGGAAGGAGGCACACATCCTGCCAGATGGGCAGCAAGGACACGCCAAGGCTGAGATACCAACTTTTACAACCAAACTGACTTTGGGCTGAGATAAGCAGAAGATGAATGAAGAATAACTGCAAAAACAGAAATTGGGTATGGAAAAACCTCAAAGCACTGAAACAAAGGATGCCAATCTATAAAAGAGGACTTTGAAAATGCCAAGTTGGGGGAGTCTGTCAACTGCTGTTACTTTGGAGCACAGACACGTCTGTTCACCCCACTCCAAATTTGCTATCTCTAGGATCTTTCTCAATAAAGCCTGAGCTGGCCACCCAGTGCTATTATTGAACAACTGCTGCTGGTGACTATAATGTCTGAATGGAATGGTTGTTTTGTGTTTGTGTGTGCCTGTATGTAATTATGTGCATGATGATCTGTGTGTCTATATGAGTGGTGTGTCTGAACCTCTATGTCTAATTCATGTAATCAATCAATGCTGCATTTTGCCTTATCCCCCTTTATAAGGTCTCTCTCTTGATTTGGCAGTTGGAATTTAAAGTAATACCTGGAGCCCTTCCCCCACAGCAACCCCGGCCAGGCAGCAGCGCACTACCACCTGGCTAGGGCTGCTGGGAGAGAGAGACCCTGGAGCTCCCCCACAGCCCCTCCACTGCCTCCCAGGCATCTGTGGGGGCAGAACCCCCCACCAGAACCACCAGGCTATGTTAGAGGCTGGGATCACAGGCTGTCACTGACTCAGGTCCAGGACTTGTGCAAAGCACAGGAGTTCTGCCAGGGCTAAAGTGCAGCCTTGCACAATGCTGCCTGGGATGGCACTGATCACACTCTAAGTTAACTCTCAATGGAATATGGCACAAACGTTCAATACAGCGCTCTAGCAGAAAACACTTTAGGTTAGTACACATCCATCCTAGGTTAAATCACAGTGGGATCCACCATTTTTAGAGTACTTTATATGCCATGTTCTATTCTGTTCTGTTACAGCTGTAAAGCACTTTCTGCAACCTTAAAATGCATTAACTATAACATCTGTACCCACCCTATGTGATTCAGAGCAGCAACATGGATCAGAGTAGGCTGTCTTAATAGAATGCCCTAAACATTGAACTACAGAATCAGGCCATCTCATTCTCTAGATCATCACATTTTTAATAATGTATATGAATGGGAAAGTGTAAACAAAAGAGAAGAGCTGACTCTGTAGTCATTAAGGCATTCGTCCTTAGGATTAGGGAGACAAAATTTCACTTCCCTACTCTAAATCAAACAGAGCAGGAACCTGAATTTGGGTCTACTACATCTCTAATTAATGAAGTGTTGGCCATTATACAGCCTGTTCCTCTTGGTTTTTCCTCAGATCCCTCATTTTCTTTCTTCCTCAAAAAAAAAAAATCAAACCTCTAAAGTTTTTGTATCCAAATCTATATGTGATGATGATGAGTAAGTGAATGTCCTCGTTTTTCAAATGTTTTGGTTTTTCTAGATGTATAAACTTAAAAAAAATATATTTTAGACTCATTTGCTGTTAGTCAAATAGCATATTTCTAACAGAGCTATAATAAATACAGCTACAGATAGTCTAATTCAAATACCATATTTTCTTGTCTACAACACACTCCCAAATAAAACATGCACTTCTTTTTGGAAGACACAAGGCAGGAAAAAAGGTTTTTCCAGAGTCATGGCTGACTCTGTGAAATAACGTAAAACCTAGAAACAACGAGTGTTCAGGAAGTGTGGCATCCCAGGAGACAGTCTGGGTTAGGCAGCAGGAAGCAGGAACTTCCTGGTACAACAGCAAGTTAGACCCTAGACCATTGCAAGGACAGCAGCAAAGCTATTCCTTACACTAAGTAGTTCTTTATAAAGTTCCTGTAAATAAGGTTTTGTTTCCACATCACAAGCCTCTTCAAGATACTACTAGCAGATCATTTGCTGTTTTAGGCATAAGCTGCAGTGCTCACCCTACAGCTATGGCTGTGCGAGGGTTAACAAAGGAATCCACGCTCACCCTACAGCTATGGCTGTGCGAGGGTAAACAAAGAAATCCCCCCCTTCAGTTTGCTGTGCCAGACACAAGTGGAAGCCATTTTGACAGCTTCATGAAAAACACGAGGTCTCCAGCTTCCTTCTTTTCCAGCAAAGAAAACAGCTTTGCTGTTTAAGATACACACCCCAATCTTAGGGACCTGATTTAGGGGGGAAGTGTGTGTTGGATGTAAGAAAATAGGGTACATTAAAATCATTCTCAGTATATCCAAGCCAAACTATAGTGTCATCTTTGTATGCATTTTTTTTACTACTGCAATGGGAAGTCACAGACATTAATAGCACTTTAACTTGAAAGAATAAATTATACCAATTCCTATTCAGGAGACTGAATGAATAATAAAATGTAAAAATCAGTGGAGTAGCAGGGGGCAGGTTTTCTTGGCTTATTCGTTTACAGTTAAGAAAGATATCATTGGAAATTTGGGATTATTTTCAAAACAATTATTTCTAAAACTTTTATTTAGGGTAAAGTATGTATTTTAAAAATAATTTCCATTCCGGGAAAAACATTATAACAACAGCATCTTGAAAACATAGGGCATGTCTACATGTACATGAATGTGCTATAATTGCAGTGCATTAAGTTTAGTACCTGTAATAACAGGTACTAAACTTAATGCGCTGTGATCAGCACCACTGCGCAGTAGCTCCAGCTCATCTCTTTTACATGATGCTAATGCTCAGTAGACTAATTCTACTGCTCATTAACACATTAGCATGGGTTTTGCCATCACATACACAGTAGAATTAGTCTAATATACTTTTAGTGTCTCATATAGACATACCCATAGAGAAGTAGGGGTGAAAGGGACCTCAAGAGGTCACCAGTCAAACCCCCTGCCTGAGGCAGGGAAGGTCATATGTCCCATATGGGGATTGAGCCTGTGACCTTGGAGTTATTAGCATCACATGCTAACTATTGACAGTTGATTTTTAAAAATTGCATATTAGATAATTTTGAGATAATTTATCCAGAACTTTTTTCAAATAGAGTTCTTTATCCTAATCCACTTTAAGTAAAGAATATGTTTATAGAACATTTGATATATTAAATTTATAAATGATATACTACATTTGGAAAAGAAATAATCTTTCCCCAAGAGCTACAATTTTGAGATAGATTCTAACCTCATAGAAGTTAAATTATGGAAGATATTCAAGTGTCAAGGCTAGATAAATTAATTTTGAATATAGTCATAGATAATAAGGTGAGAAGTGACCACTGTAATCATCTAGTTTGCCTTTTTCTGTAACATAGGCCAGAGGACTCGCATGAATTAATTATTAGTTAAACTAGATCATATCTTTTAGAAAAACATCCAGTCATGATCTGAAAGTTTCTAGTGCTGTCTTGAAGAACCCACCATACAACCCTTCATGACTTGTTTCAATATTTAACCCTTTTCACTATGAAAAATGCTTTCCTTATTTCTGGTCTAATTTGCCTGGCTTCAACTTCCAGCCATTAGATTTTGTTAGGCCTTTGTCTACTGGACTGAAAAACCCATTATCAAAGTCTTTTTTTCCCTGTGTAGATATTTACAGAATGTAATGTAATCATTCCCTAATCTTCTAAAGCTAAACAGGTTGTATTTCTGGTACCTTTCCTAGTAGCATGTTCTCCAATCCTGTAATCATTCTTGTGGCTCTTCTCTAACCATCTCCAACAGTGGTTACACAAGTGCCAAATACAGAGGTAATGCACCTATTACTTCTACTAAAATTTCCCAGCTTATGGTTGCATCTACATGTTGCCCTACTCCAAAAGGAAGTACTAGAGCATGGCACCACAGCAACATTATCATATGGCAACATATAGACACACCCTATATATCCACAAATGTCACATACCCTTTGGGCTACAGCATTATATTGGGACTATATTCATTTAATTATTCATTATAAACCCCTTTTGTCAGAGTCACTACTTCTTGGACAATTATCAAACAAAGGCAATATATTTCCTAAGTTACATCAGGGTCAATCTTTCACCTCTTATATAGGCAAATCTTTTATTGTATGTATGTACACTGACTGAAGGAATCTTTTTCTGATCCTGAAATATGCTGACATAACAAGAAAGGAAATATCACAGTAATAAAAAATATACCAGTGTGGGGTGAGTGTTCAGTACAGTACACGAGGAGATAAGTATACATATTCCAAACAGGTATTGAGAATTAATCATGCCAAATGTTATAATGTGCCAATTCTTGGTGAAGACATAACCATTTAATATGTCAGAGTAAACCTCTGTATCATCCAACATACTTAGGCTCATTTATGATGGCTTCCATTATCAGATTACTACATTCCCTATCTGAGAGTCAATCTGCTAAGAAAATGTGATGAGAATAAAGACATACAACTCTGTATATGAAAGAATTATAGTGATATATCCTGGTTTAGGTAGATTTTTTAAATAAGTGATTTCTGATTTTATAGCAGCTATAAACATCAGAAAGGAATAGGAAGTAGTATAAACTACCTCTTTCATGGACAAAGGAAGCAGGATATGCTTGTGAAAAAAATGCTTACTAAAGATAACTATCAAAATGTATTTAGTTTAACTAACTTGGATTAGGCACAGACATTACACTCTTACTGGTATAAGTGATTGAAAACCAGTCTACACCTGTAACAGAACAGAAGTTGAGCACACAAAACTGGTCTATACCCATTACAGAACAGAAGCTTGGTACATATATACTGGTTTAAAAATGGCAGAACTCAGTCTAAGATTTGCCCCCACAACAAAAGGGCAAATGTATGTTCTGTTCACTATCGATCTAAACTACAATGCTTACAGAAAATCTAAGCAGTAATTTAGATTGATTCTGCCTTGGGCTTTTTGAATGTATGTACCTAGCCTTGGAGTACTACTAGTAGAACCAATGCCTTTGGATTACAAAGGTTTATATTTTCAGTTTCACATGCAAGGTACAGTCTAAGAACAGGGTATTACACTATGCTTGTTGGCTTTTATTTCTCCAGTCTAAAGAAGAACATTTTGCAACCAAAAGGTTGCAAAATGTTGGGATAATTAGCTGATAACTGCATAGTTGGGATAATTCTATCCCAACTATGAAGTTGGTCCCATAAAAAATATCACCCTAAGAAATCCTTATTTCTCACATAATTCCTGGACCATAGTGGCTACAATATCATTCTTAACACTACTATAAATCTTGCTAGTCTTTCATGAACCATAGATAACCAAGATAACAATTAGTGATGGGAGTAAGATTGCTACTCCCATTGGTACTGGGCTTGCTAGGGAAAAGAAAGCCACATGATGTACAAGGTGCACTATTTGAAATAAAAAATCCTTTTAGTTGTTTCTAGGGCTGTGTGAAGCTTCGGTCACCGATTTGATTCAGAGGAGATTTGGCCTAATTTAGTGGCCAAATCTCCGAATCCAATTTGAATCAGGAGACCCATTAAAAGATCTGAATCAAATCTGAAGCCTCCAAATCAATTGGAAAAAGATTTGGAGAGATTTGGAGTTTCTTGGGACAGCAGGGGTAGCGAGGATTGCCCCCCTCCCTCCCTCCCTGCCTGGCACCCATGCAGCAGCTGCCCTATGGCACGGGTGCAGTGCAGCTTGGCAGGGTCCCACACATTGTCTGGGAGATGGGGCAGATCCACCTGTCAGCTGGATCTCGGCACTGCTCAGCCCCAGTGGCCCCAGGTCCCAGACAGCGCACAGTACCCTGCTGAGCTCTGCTGCACCTACACAATGTGACAGCTGCCACATAGGTGCCAGGCAGCAGGGGTGATCCCCGCTGCCCCCCACTGCCTCATGCTGCACAGGAGGGGTCTGCCACGAGCCCTCAGAGGCCCTGATTGCTGCTGCTGCAGCTGGTGAGTGTGGGCTTTTTTTTTTTTTAACTGCTGGGGCCGGATGGGGGTTGGGGCCAGGCATGGCAGCCATGGGGGCTTCTCTTGTGGCTGCCCCCACCTGGGAGGAGACAGGCACAGCGGGGGGAGCCACAAGAGAACCTGCAGCCACCCAGCTGTGCCTGCCTGTCTCCAGCTGATTCAAATCTCTGAATCAGCGCTGAATCAGCAGCAAATATCCAATCTGATTTGGCTGAATCGAACCGGGACAGTGATTCGAATCATCAGATCAAATCACTGTCTTCCAAATAGGCTGAATCCAAATCGAATACTTAACTATTCACACAGGCCTAGTTGTCTCTACTGTCTAGCTTGTAAAGAGTCTTCCTCTACATCACCTATACAGCTTCTGGTAAATGACAGGGGTGGATCCAGGGTGCATTCACTGGTGCACTTGCACCCCAATGCCCCTTGGATTCCTGGTCAACCCAAAGTTTAAAACCAACTTCCAAGCAGTAGCAGCATTATTTCCAGTCAGGCAGTGCTGAGGCAGTCATTTGACTTTCTGGCTCATTACAACGTGCCTGATTCCTTCTAAACTCTTCATTCCATGGGTGTTAACAACCCTCTCCTTTTTAATAGTCTTGATGTTCCACCAATCAAGTTATCTTTGCTCTGCAAGTTTGCTGTCTGTTAGCTGCTCCTGGGAGTAAAGTTCCTATTTCACAGTCCTTCAGATTGTTTTAAACTCATTCCAATGAAATTATCTTTGCTTTTGCTTCAAGCTTAAACTGAATAATACAGCCCTAGACCCCTTGCATATTAGTAAAGCTTCTAGTTTATTTTTAATTGGAAAAAATGTGCATAGTATTATATGTGATGATCAGGGTTCTGGGTTTTCCATTTGCCATGGAAAAACATGGAAAAAATGTGAATTTTCTCCTTTAAAGGAAAACAGCTGGGAAACCACAGGTTTCCCCTTGCAGGCTGGCAGAGTTCCAGGGGCTGCTTGGGGCTGGGGGAAGGAGACATAGTGGGCAACATGTGCATGTCTGCGTGTCAACACATCCACATGGCAGCCAGGCAGCAGTGGAAAGCAGCTCCCACAGCTCCCTCCAGGTAAGTCTATGGGCAGTGGGGTTACAGATGACTCATCAGGGGGCAGAAAGGTACAGGTGACATGTCAGGAGGCAGGGGGACACATGCACCCCCATATTTCTGTGACCAAAGTGGGACGCGGGTCATGGGGTTGCAGCCAGGCCAGACCAGCTCCAGGCAGAAGCCACCTCCATGGCCCAGTAAGCAGGACTGAGGACAGGAGGGAGCGCTGCACTCTCATGACCACCAAGATGAGGTGCCCCCTGCCTGCCCAGCATATCAGGACACCAGCATATCAGGGATGCTCAGCACTACAAAGCAGCAGGGGGAACAGCCGCATTTGTCTTGCATCCTGATGAACAAAGAGGCAGTGGGGGGAGGGGGAGGGAGAGGGCTCTTGTTTTCCATGATAAAAAAAAATAAAATCAAACACCAAAATATATAGGTATTTAGAATATATTTTATTATAATGAATGAGCCACTGGTAAGCTTCCAAACTACTTTAATATTGTAAATATATCAATAAAACATTGTGTTCAACTGATACTTATATATATAGTGGTGTTTCATTTTAATCGTGGATAAACATGGATTTTTTATTTTTAATCAGAGAATTTGTGATTTTTAAACAGAGAAAACCAGGATCCCTGGTGATGATGAATCTCACCATTTGCACATCTCTTTTCAAAATCCTAGATCCGCCCATGATAAAAGAGTATCCCAAAATGTAAATCAATACCATAGAGTGAGGGGCTATTTTGGTATATTGGTTCCATAAAAGAACCAGTGGTTCTCCAAAACATAAGGGCATGTGCGCAAATCCCACACAGATAAAGGTGTAAATTGATTAAACAAAAAAAGTTAGATACAGGGAGACATATTAAAAATAGAAAGCTAAAACAACTTAGACAGAGAGCAAAATCAGCATATGAACTACTTCTTCATATGGACAATAACTAGATCATAGGCTTCAAGGAACTCACAGACACATTTCATAACACAACTCAAAGGATTCGATATTACTACTCAAGCTCTGGAACAAGGATCCACTTTATTTTTACTTTGAACATGCCTTTCAGATTCAATTGATTACCAAGTTATTGTTTCCGATATAAGCAGACAATGCATTCCCAACCTGTGCTCAGCAGAGACTATCATGACTAATGGACGTCTTTGTTGAATAATGCAAACCAGAATAATGCAGACCAGCTGCAAGAAACATATCTGTAAACTGTACTTCTCTACTTCTCTTGAATTACTTGCTTGAATTACTTTACTTGAATAAAGAAACTGTTTATATAATTAAAATCTTGTTCTTCTGAACCCCTTTCCACAACAGCGCTGGATTCACAAATTTAAAAGATCATGGGTGTAAAAATTGGTAGCAAACAGCAGTATCTAATTCTACTCTACATTGTGATGTGAATACACTTCCTGCCAGAGGTGCAGAAGGACAGGTTTGTGCCCTGGGTATCACCTGGGTATCAGCAACACAGAGGGGCAGTGCTAGCTGCCATAGTGCTGATGGTGGTGGTCCCACTGTGGTGGGAGCTATTTTTGCAACACCCTCAAAGGTGGTGCCTAGGGTTGCTACCCTGGTCACCTCCTCCCTCACCCCCGCTAATTATGTTATTGTTCCCTGCTGTATTAAAGCCTGTGTAGACTACCCACATACTAGATCTGGGGGCCCTAGGTTTTGTACATTTTCTATTTCCTGGGTTAGGTTGCCCAAGAACTTATGGGTCTAATGCAGCTGAAGGAGGGTGTTCTGCTTAGCTGCCAGTACAGAACTGTACTTGATTGTTATCCTTTCTCTAAGGCAAGGGAGAAGCAGAGAGAGTTTAACATCAAAGATAAGTCAGAGCAACAATGCCTCCTGTGCCTATTCTTACCTGGAGGCAGTTTGCAAGCCCCTTCTTGTCATGTTAGGGCCTACACGTACAATATAACCCTGCATATTTTAAATCACTAGAGCAGAAGACCTTAAACCCTCAAATAAAGCCAAATCCTAAAATAGAAAATCATATTTCTAGCAATGTTGTGTGAAATGTGTTTTGTTTATTGCAGGATATACCAAGGTTAGAATTTGTAATGGAAAGGATGATCACTAAGGCTAGGTACAGACATTCAAAAAGTCAGAGGCAGAATTGATCCAAGTTACTTTATTTTCTGTAAGCAGTGTAGTTTAGATTGGTAGTGAACAGAACACCTATTTGCCCCATGGCAGTCAGGGGGGCAAATCTTAGAAATATTAAGACTATGCTCTGCCATTTTTAAACTAGTCTATGTATGCAGAACTTCTGTTCTACTATGGGTATAGACCAGTTTCCGATCCCTTATACTTGTAAAGGTGTAATGTCTTCACTTGGCCTAAAGTTTCCTGTCTCATGCAGGTGTCATTTCAGACAGTGCCTTCCTTTTTTTTATCATCATAGGCATCACCTTTCTGCACACTTAACTTCATGTGTTGGAAATAAGGTCCACAAAGCTGAATAAATATAGCAATTTTAGAGTGTTGCCAAAATAATTTTCTAGGATGGCATTACTCTTCCCTTCTATATGTGAAATCAATATTCAAGAAAAAGTGTTTCATCCAAATTTAGGTAAAGGAAAATATTTTATCTGTACCTATATTTTATCAAAAGCTCATTCAAAAACTTCAATGACTTTTTAAAAATGAGTGTATTATATGTTTTCAGTAAAAAAAAAATCTAGATTGTACCTGCTAACACATTATTGCCTACTTGTCCACAAATAATTAACAACAGTTGACTGGAGCAAATATTTCAGAAGTACCCAAATGCTATTTTCAAAATACATAAGGTCATACTTTTAAGTCTATTTCAACACTTAAATATTCATTTAAAATAGAGGAAGTTGGCAACTAAGTACCTTTGATGATCTGAGCTTTAGAAGTCTAAAGCTTGTTGAAATGTAATGGGTCTGATATTCTCAAGAGCTAGACTTACAAAGGTATTTAGATGCTTTAGGATGCAGATCCATGCTTAGTGAAATTCATAAAAGCCTCCAAGCAGCCTAGATGTCCAACTTGCAGTGAAAACAGTGGAATTAATTGGATACAAAAGTTCATTCATATCAATGGAATCTGTTGAATGCAATGGGAGTTGGACTTGGCAAAATTAATTTGGGGAAAAAATTACAAACAAAAAAAAAGAAAAGAAAGAAAAAAGTCAATGGGTGCTTTGAAGATTTAATTTTCATTGAAAATTTAAATTTCTACTAGCTGAATCATTGCTTTCCTGGTTGTTTTGTCCACATAAGGACCAAAACATTTGGTCTTTACTATATAGTCAATATCCATCATAAAACCTTTGACAGTGTTTCAAACTATGAGAATTGGGCTCTTTGAAGCTTTCAAAGGAACATTTAGACCTTATGTTGTAATCTACAAATTATTTTAGAAGAAATGTTTTCTATAGGGATTTCCTCAAGAGGAATTTAAGTTACTGAAGTCTCAGGTTTTTTTATATGAAACTACTTGGCTTTGAGTAATAGTAGCAGGTATAATCCTGAATAGTCAGCATGCAGTGTTTTCATTTTTAAGTATTCCCAACAGAAGTGTCAGGGAAGTATTAATTATGAAGTATTATGTGAAGTACAATGTGTTTGAAAACATAAAGAAATTTTACATATTTGTGAGCTAAAACTGACCTTCTGCTCCATAAGTAATGTGTTTGTAGGGATTGCTGCAAAAGCCTTGTAACTTGTCTTGATCTTGTATTGCTAGAAGGGTTGAACCAGAAAGCAGGAATATGAATAAAAAAGGGGGAAAGGTATGATAGAATTAAAGATAAGGTTACCAGTCTCACTGACAAGTTATCAATAACACAGTGATTGCAGGTTACCTGAAAAAGTCATTTCTTACAGAACAGGTTTGCAATCCTTGGCACTACCTTCACTTTTTTATTAATATTTTAAGGAACTAATATCTAAATATCTTATAGATAAGAAATAAACAGAGCTGGGTGAAATATGAGTAACAGCACATACTTTCTTCAATGAAGTTGACCGTTTTCTACTTGAAGTATTCTCTCCATTAGGCCATTTAGTCTTTTACAATTTTTGTTGTAAAAGATTCAGTAAAATTATTGTGCAAGTATACCTCTGCCTATAACATATGTCTTAAAATTTACGCTCCGCACCTGCCACATGGTCCTGGATCACTGAAGCCAATGGGTCATTGACTTTAATGAAATAGACTAAGATTCCTGTAGCTCGAGTTATTTGTTATGTATACGCTGTGTAGATTAGTTGAACAATCCATGTGATATTGTTTCTGAACCCAGACTGGATAACTCCAACCTCCAAAAAACTTTTCAAAAAAGGAAACGAACCGTTCCAGTATAAACAGCTAGGAAATATCAACACATAAGCTAAGCATAAATATTTAGCATGCATCTATTTGCATTGTTATTTGCATACACTTTGGTGCGTAGTAATCTGATTACACCTGAAGTCAGGTGGCGAGGCATCAAAATGGGTATATCACATACAATTTTGTGTGGACTTTATTGCTTGCTGAAAATCTGTGGCATACTATATAAAGAAGCACAAACACATTAAAAGGGAAGAAAGTAGCATTTTGCTAGTGACTTCATCGGCAACATAACCTAAGTCAATACGGTAATAAATAAAAAGAAAAACAGATTTGTAGAGGGAAAATAACCAGTAAAAATATAATTAAATTAGGCAATGCAATAATATATAACACATAAAGTGACAAACTCCCAAGGTGAAAAAACCTGGAACTAAAGATTTTTCATTAATCTTTGAGTCATTGTTTCTGGGATGCATATGTTGCTTACAGCTCCTGTAAAACTTGTGCACAATACAGTAAATTAAAGGCAGAGTAAAATACCTTGATCTTGAATAAACTGACATTTCTGTTTTTAGCTCAGATAACAATAGAGCAAAATTTTTGTAGGTGTACTCATTAAACTGTGAAAATCCTAGAGCACATCAAGTAATTACATGCCTATTTGAATGTTCATTTACTTGATTTTCTCATATAAACACAGTCTGCCGCTGAACAGCTAGTTTTGTAGACATACTAATTTCAAGCTTAAAACTTCAGGTATTTAGTGTCACTTTCATGCAAATAATTTTTGTATATTTAATAGTTTATATGGGTATGTTTTTGCATATGTATGTGGTCACACATGCATGCGTCCATACACACACACACACACACACACACACACACACACACTGACCAAAGCATAAAGACTGGTAAAAAAATTGTGTAGTGTTACCAGAAGTGTATCCGTCAATTATGACTAACTGTTCTTTCAACACCATTATTGTGATCATTCCATTGAGACCATAAAGGCTTTTTAAGGTCCTTACAATCTTCAAGTTATGCTGTGTTAAAACAATAACGAGCAAATCTCACTCTTTGTGCATGGGAAAGAAAGAGAGGAAACGAGAAAGTTTTCTTTTCCCATACTGTCTCTTCCACATGGAAGAGTCAATGACTTTGCCAATTTCTACTTCAGGACTAATGAAAGTCAAAACATTCCTCACTCCATAGGTGAACCTGTGGCTCTACTGAAATCAGCACAAGTTTTGTCAGGCTTTCACTCCAGAAGGACCTCCTTCAGGAAAATCAAGGAAAGTCCAGCTGGGTCTTTTGTTAGGGACCATAATCTCAGACATGTAGCTTCTGGAGAAAGAGCAGGCAGCCAGAAAACAAAGTTCCATAATAAGAAAGAGGAAGACAAATGAGTACATTAAACTTTACGTACACATGGGAAATGCACATAATGACAGGCAATGTAAAGAATGGAAAAGAGGACAATATGAAATAAGTTATATATATGCAGTTGATTTGGGGGATAGAAACAAAATCTCCACCCTCTACAGCATGAAAGTAACTAGAGACAATTTTCTTAACTAATCATAAACAACTTTGTTTTTCTTTCAAAGTTTTACATGATGCAGATGCAACATGGGTCATCCATCCCTGTTCAAGTCTTCCACTAATATTTTTCATTGTTATTGAGCACAAATAACCACTAGAAACTAGACTGTGCCTTTACAATCAGGCCAAGTCTGCCCTTCTTACAGGATCAAGTGATTTTTATGAATATTTCAGCCATGCCTTTTAGGAGTATAGGATGTGAAAAAAATATGGGATGTGAAAAAAAGATTATTAGAAATAGAAGTTTTCTAAAGCATTAGAAACCTCAGGACTTTTTCTTTTAGACATTCATGTGCTTGAGAGCTCTTCAGCAGGGGAATGATGTACTCAGCAGACCACATACCAGAGATATCACACTGAGTGGAAGCCAAACATATACAAAGAATAAAAAAAAAAAGTTTAATAGATTGTACTTCGTGCTATTCTTACCCAGTATGATTGCATTCATCAAAACAGTGTTTCCTACACAGCAGTAAAACAATGAAGAGGGGGATAAGGAAGTTGATAAAAATATATAAATAGAGAGGCAAGTAAAAAAAAATTTTTTTTTCTAAATACAAAGAAGTGCAAGATAGAATGTATCTTCAACTCCTTCTCTTGAATTTAAACAATAACATGCTAACAATATTTTTTTGTTGTTTGTTTTTTCAAACCTCCTCCCAAAATTTTCAAACAAAAACAAATTTTTTGGAGGAAAATAAGCAATCAGAGGGAGGGAAGAAATAAATGCATTTCTGCATTTAATTTTGAGGGCAATATTCCATCACAAAAAAAATTGGATGGAAAATTTCTTAGCAGCCCTAGTAATAAGAAAAAGCAAGTGCAGTTTCAAATCATATACTGTATTTTAACTCAAATCCGAGATGAGTTTTTTCTCCCATTTAACATGGGAGGGAAAAAAACCTTGTTTTTGATACAGCTATGAGGGCCAAGGCCAAGACCACAGCAGCCATTTTTCTGCTCCCTGTTTAGGACTAGTGTAGCAGGGGACAGGGCATGCAGCAAAGGAGAGCAGCAGTATGAGGAGGGATTGCACATGTGAGACCACACAGCGTGGGGTGGAGAGGAAGCACAGAAGAGACTGCATTGGGGCGAGGGAAGGCAAGGAAGACCACATAGTACAGGGTGGGAAAGAAACTTTGGGGACATCCCATAGTGCAGAGGGTAGCATGGGGGTGAGCACACAGTGTGGGGGAGAAACCTTGGGGAGACCACACAATTCAGGGGGAGAATCATTGGGGAAACTATACAGTGCAGTAACAGGCAAAGCAACAAGAAGGACAGGCAGTAGGGGGGTAGGGACCAGAGGGGGGGGCAAGTGACCAGGAGGACAGGGAACAGGGAACAGGTGCTGGAGGGCTCAAGCACTCAGGGGTTAAGGGGCAGGCAAGGGGCACAGGTCAGGCCACCTGCCCTTACTACTTTCCCTGCAGGTATCCCAATTTATTACTTGCCACTATTAACATCTGACTAAAAGTGTTTAGGTTGTATAGTGACAACAATGGTGTAACTAGGATAGGGTGACCCAGGCCACCAGCCAGGGGGCACCAATGGGTGGGGGAGAGACAAAAAAACATCAATAGGTAGTCACAGCTGCCCCTGTGCCTCAGGAATCCCATAACATCCCTATGCCATTGGGTGACAGGCAATCTATAAAGAGAGGTGACTGTATTAGAAATATGTTGCTGTCAGTGCAGATATCCTGGCTTGCATATCAAAAGGTGTGTCTACATTGTAGCTGCAAGAGCAACTTCAGTGTACCTGCCCTGAACTAGCCTTAAACTAGATACTTCAGGTTCCAATAGCATTCAAGTCATAGCAGCAAGGAGCTCAGAACAGGGTTATTTACTGTGCTTCTCAGGTATGTTTTGCAACCTGTGCTGTGCTGTAGCTAGATTGCTACTGGCATATCAGCTAGATTGCTCCTGGCATATAAACTAACTTATTGAAAGCTACCTGATGGACCCCAGCAATAAAGTAAGGCTGTGGTAGTGTGGGAGCTAAGATGAATGGCTGACAACCCAGAGTTGCAAGTTTGAGGCCATAGTAGAAGCACTTGTAGTGTGGCCCTGTCAGGTTCCAGCAAAACTGTGAATTCTGCTAAATATCTTGTTGCAAGGATGTGAGAAGGGAACCACAAAGCAGTCATTACTGTGATTAATTCATTGCTGTACTCTGGCTAAATACAGGGCTTTTTTCTGCACATTATCATTTATATTTTGATATAGTAACATACATGCCAATGTAGCCCCCATTCATACAATTATTCTATAGTATATAAAAGAGCCATTGTTACAAATGACATGATAAATACTGTTGTCTCCTTTTTGCATGACAAAGAGCTACTGAATAAGGAATGCATGTAGGAATGAGGTCAGAATCAAGTGAATTAGGGCCCTAAGGACTCCTAGGCCACGTTCACATGAGCACACACGTGAATTTTGAGGCACCACAAAATGCAGCCCACACACATGATTTGATTCTCCACTCTGCATATTTGGAGTGTGAAGCCAAATTTAGACATGGGGAAATCCTGGCATCAAGAACAAGCTTGTGGAAAAAAAGCAGGGCAGTACACATAGCAGCAGCCTGCACCTCCTGAAACCAGAGCCTGGCTGGCCAGACCCATGCTCTAGCTGCTGGCCAGGCTCCACACACCTGGATTGCCACCACTACAGGCCTGGGAGGCCCCCAGGACCCACAGGTAAGGCTTCCCTACCCCACCCAGAGCATTTTTCCCCACCCTAACCCCATGCGCAGGGGCGTGCACCAGGGCAAAAAGCAGTGGCACTAATTTGTGTTGCTTCTTTTTTCACCATGGCATCCACATGCCCCTGCTCATGGGGACACAGCCCTAGAGTTTCTCCAAAACCTTGAAAACTCCAGTCAAAACAAGGATTTATCCAGCATGGAATCTAATTAAGTTGGACTGAAATTTTGAACCTATGTAAAATAGTTACTTTTTTAAAGTACAGTTGGGAACATTAAAATAATATTCTGATATACAGTAAAGTCTATTTTCTAGATAATTAAATAATATTTATAATTGTATAAGCCATTTAAACGTGTGTATACATGCCTACATATGCACACGCCTACATATGCGCACGCATGCATATGGGTAGGTGTGAAAGAGTGAGAGAAAGGATGCATGCAACGTAAAAATCTCCCCTAGTACTATCCTGCTAATCAGGAATTAATATGAAACAGGACAGACAACTGAATGCTTTGATCAGCATTTAATATTAAAGTGGATACTGCCACATGTTAAAAATAAAATCAGGTCAGTATTCTCTCTGTAATTTCAGTCTCTTTTCTAGCCAATTTGGGTTGAATTAGTGACTGTACAAATGTACTCAAGCCTGTCATATTGCATTAAAAGACTTTTTGTGTAATCTATGATCTGCTGATGAGAAAGTATATAATCACGTTGATTTTGTGCTAATGAAAGAGTTTGGAAGTGGATACTGAAAGCACATCGGATGGTAAAACTGACGTTTAATGGATAGAAAACTGCATTAGTGCTTGCAAAACCTGAATCAAACAATTCAAAAAGTTAAAGTTAGCTACATTACACAACATAAGCTATACAGACATGTTAAGCATCAATAATAATCAGCCAATATGGTTTAATACTATACCCAGTTCTAAAATCATACCAAATGGGACCAGAGACCTGAGTACATTGCTGGAAGTGCTTCACCTCAAACTTCTCAATAATTTTCCATGAAAAAGAAGATTTGAAATAGACTGCTTACTGGGGAGATTACTAGCATCAACAAATGAGTAAGAACCTACTAAAACTACTGAGGTTATGCAATTCTTGGATCAATCAAGTAGAAACAGGAAGGAAGGGAGAAGGTTGAATGTACACTATCAATTTTAAATAAATGCTATGGGTTCTAGATTTAAAAGCCAGAAGGGACCTTTATGGCAATCTAGCCCAGGGTTGTCGAATTTACCTCGTGCCCCAGGCCAGATCTGGAAAGCAGGGCATTTATGAAAGCTGGATCCATTCCAGGGCCGTGGGTGGCTCAAGTCTAGGGCAAATGGCAACATCTCCAGCCCAGGGCGCACAGCAGCAGTGGAGAGAGCAGTGGCAACAGCATGTCTGACTTCCACAGCCCAGGATATATAGTGGGGCCAGATGCAGAGGAGACAGGACAAGCATGTGGTCCAAGTGGCTGCTTGCCGCATTTGCAGTGATAGATCAAGTGGCTACAGGGCAACCAGGGATGCATCAGTCCTTGACTGCCCTCCTGCTACTGAGGCCCCAAATTCTGCAGCAGTCCATGTACCCCATCCCCACCCTCTAACTTCCTGAGTAGCCTAGCAGGCCAGATAGAGTGGCTTGGCAGGCTGAATCTTGCCCACAGCTGTATTTTTGCCATTCCTGATCCAGTCTGAACACCCAGACTAACACAAGGCTATAATTTCACTCTAATTTTTATATCAACCCCATAACTTCAGGCTGAGCCTGACTTAGAGATTTCAAATATGAAGAATCAAGGATATGGCTAGTAAAGTTATTTCAATGGTTAAATATTGGTAAGTTTTACTGCTAGAGGCTATGTTGTATTTCTAGTCCCAATTTGTCAAGATTTAGCTGGTTATAACGTTCACAATTAGCTAACACAGACAAATTCATTCATATATATGAAGGCTCTATGGAAGATCTTATCAAAGTTTGGCTGCCCAGGGAAATTTATCACCATCCTAAGACCCCTTCATGACCAGATGACTTCCCCCATCCTATGCAGTGGCTCCACTATGGAGCCATTTGCAATTCGAACTGGCGTCAAGCAAGGCTGTGTGACTACACCAATTTTGTTTTCCATCTTTCTTGTAGTCATGAAAATGCTCATCAGTGACCTTCTGCCATATGGCATTGGCATAGAGCACAGGATGGATGGGAACCTTTTCTGCCTCTACTGCCTCCATGGAAAACAAAAGGTACTTTGGCCTAAATTGTAAAACTTCACTACATCAATAACTGTGCTGTTGGCTTGACCCTTAACATGGGAAAAACAAAGGTGCATCACCAGCCTGGCCCATGGCAATCAACCCCCCTGGCAAAGATCCTCATTGATGAATAGGAGATGGAGAGTGTTGAACACTTTTCATACCTCTGCAGCCATCTCTCAAAGAAGGACAACATAGATGAGGAGATTCAGTACAGGATCTGATGTAATAGCTCTGCCTTCAGAAGACCAAATTACTGTGTGTTCAATGATCATGACATCAGGACTCAAACAAAGCTCCTACTATATAAGGCTCTGGTAATCCCAACTTTTCTCAAGAGATGTGAAGCTTCAGTGACCTACAGGGACCACCTGAAAAGCTTGGACCACCATCACCAGCTCTGAAAGATCCTTGGCATAAAGTGGAAGGATCACCACAAAAATGCCAGTGTCCTCACCGACGCTAACACCACCAGAATGGAAGTGTTGATTATTCAATATCAGTTGCAGTGGACAGAGCATTGTGTGTGATGTATGTATACCAGAACAACTGCTATACTCCCAACTCAGCCAAGGACAAAATACACATAGGGGCTAGAGGAAATCTATGAATCTATGAAATGCTTCAAGGGCTCTCTCAAGGCAAGCTTTAAGAAGTGTAGCATTGACTCTACAAATTGGGGAAAACTAGCCTGGGACAGGGCTACATGGCGCTCGCTTTTGAAAAAAGGCATCTGTTACCTTGAGAAAAATTCTCTCACCCTGGAGATTGAAAAATGATAGAAACAAAAGGAATAGAAACAAGACCAAGAAATCTGTGATCTGATCCTCCCTTTAACCACCACCTGTGGCATTTGCCAGAGAGTCTGCAATTCTAGGACTGGCCTTCTTAGCCATCAACGGACACATCTACAACCCTTTACTTGACACATGGGAATGAGCATCGTTGACAATGAGGGATTGCCAACAACAATGACTATGACATGTTATATACTCCTGCCAGTATACACTCCTGCCAGTGTTATGTGCTCCTGCCACAAGGTGGCTCTATTTCAAACTTGGTTTCTCCTCTGTACTGTCTGATGTTTTGCTTGAAAACCCATCAGATAATCCTCTTTGTTTTGTATGATAAAGATGACCTCCCTGTTGCTCCCTGTCTGATCTCACTGGGACAAACAAAACTTTGCAATACACAAAAGTCTTGCTTGCTGCTGCACATGTGATTGCCCTAGCCTCTACCAAATCTGCCACGGTCCCTAAGTTAACTTCAAAATATTCCATAAAATAGTAATTCTGAAAAAATATCTTCTGAATTTTTCAGATTTACAAATGTTCATATCATTTCACAGCTTATTTTATATGTATTACATGTATATTATTTAATGACAAGTCCATGATAATAATAATAAATAATATGCACTACTCTCACTAGTCTGATATGTGTTAAAATGAAAATAGAATATTATATTTTTAGACTCATTAAGAACAGCTGCTACATCCTATTTTCTTTTCAGCATCTCTCAACTATGTTGTAGTGAATGTATTTGCTGTTTGTACACAAACAGGAGCCATTTTGATTACACAAAAAGACGATGCATTTTTTCAATTGTAAACTTTCAGTAGCCCTTAGTTATTTAAACAAAATAAAATAAAATAGACTAAAATAATACCATACATCAACTGTTATGTTCTGTCATATTGAGTGCATTACATGACAATATGCAGTATTGAGAATCAGGTTATGTTATCCCAGTCAAAGCATTACATTAACATTGCTACACTGTTTCCAGCACCCATGCTTACCTAATGCAGATGTAGATATACTAATTCTGGTACATGAGCAGCAGTAGCACATATTATGTACTACTTCTACTATTAATATGTCATGAAATAATGTAAAAATAACATAACCATGAAATAGAATAAGATTTTGAATTTTCAAAATTAAATTTTGAAATGAAAAATGACCAGACCAAAATTAAAAAAAAATCAAATTACTATATAGGAAAATTTCATGAAAATCTGTAAAATTTTAGGAAACATAGATGAGAATTCTTGAAACAGGCTTTCCTATTAAAAAAGAAAAAAACACTTTCAATGGTAATTCTCCAACCAGATCAATCACATCTACTATGGACATATATAGTTTGTTAGGAGTTCTAATTGATGCAGCTTGACACAGAAGAACCTATTATAGATGACTCAGTAAAGTATGACCTCTCTTCTAAGTGTGCTTCAGATTTAAGTGGAGAGATGAGAGATAAGGAAGCAGAGGAATAACAAAAACTGGGAATGCATAATACACAGTAAGATGAACAAAGGTACCCTTTGACCAATTTTACCTCATTTCTTCTTTGTCTTTTCTAGTTTCTTTTATTTCTTTTATTTACACATCTATTGCATTATTTTTGACCAACCTATTTTCCCTTCCTTTTTTTCCCCTCACACTTTCTTCCCTGTTCCTACGTTCACATGAAGCATTTTTAAAGAACATCACTGATTTCCAAACCCTTTTACAGCAATTTTCATTATTGCTTATTCTCATTCGGTTGGTTTTCTTTCTCCTTCTAGTGAATGACATATAGAAGGCAGATGGCTGATTCATCAGTGTGTGAGACGGTCACATTTACAGCAGCAAGTGTAGTCAGGAGATTTCTTCTTCCTTATATAGAATTTACAACAAAGACACAGAAGCGAAAGGTGACAGACTAGAATTTACTACTCAAACTAGTTGTGATGAAATGACTATAGCATATAGAAACAGCAAAACAAGGCAAAAGGATTAGAGCATAATGGAAGAAAGCAGAGACTTTAGCTATAAATGTAGCACACTGCAGGAGCATCTACACGAGACGCTTACTGAGCATTAGCCTAATAACACTGAGCAGTAGTGTAGCAGTTATTAACCATGCTGACAGCTGTAACTCTAGTTATTGTGCATTTAGTTTAGTACCTCTTATTGTTGGTACCTTATTAGAGGTACTAAACTAAATGTGCACCAACTAAAGTGCATTAATGAGCGTGTAGGCATGCCCTGCCAGGACCACGGCCAAGAACAGGAGAGATCAACAGTGGGAAAAGAGAGAATAGATTTGGCACAGGGAAGTACTGAAAAAGTACGTAGGTTTGATAGTAAACTTTGAGACACACCTAGTTTTCCATAGGAAGAATGGAAAGTGACAGGAATAGCTAAGGGCCTGCTCTCTTAATGTGCACAGAATAAATTTTCATAGATTTCATAGACATGAGGGCTGAAAGGGACCTTGAAGATCATCAAGTCCAGTCCCCTGCCCCAGGGGCAGGAAGTCAGCTAGGGTCAAAGGATCCAAGCAAGATAAGCATCCAAACATTTCTTGAGTGAGTCCAGAGTGGTGTCTGCACCACTTTTGGAGGGAATCTATTCTAGGCCTTATTCTACGTACTGAGAGGCAGCCACCATGTTACCCCTGAGCCTGCACTTTTCTAGGCTGAAGAGTCCCATGGCTCTCAGCCTCTCATCATAAGGCCTATTGTCTTGCCCTCTGATCATGCACGTGGCTCTCCTCTGGACTCTCTCAAGCTTCTCGACATCCTTCTTGAATTACGGAGCCCAGAATTGGATGCAATACTCCAGGTGTGGCCTCACCAAGGCTAAGTACAGCGGGAGGATGACATCCTGAGATTTACTTGAGAAGCATCTATGGATGCAAGCCAGAGTTTTGTTTGCTTTACCAGCTGTGACATCACATTGGTGGCTCATGTTCATCTGGTGGTCAATCATGACCCCCAAGTCTCTTTCAGCCGTAGTATTAGCGAGTATACCACTGCCGAGCCTATAAGAGTGCTGTGTGCTTTTTTTCCCCAAGGTGGAATATCTTGCATTTTTTGGTATTGAACATCATCAGGTTTATATCCGCCCACTTACTAAGCTTATCCAAATCATCGCATTTATTGATTTATATTTCACCCAGCAATGTATTATCTGAGTTTTCAAAAAATTGAAAGAAAATCAAATCCATGTCCAAGCAGTTGTAACAAATTGACACTTCATCAGCATGTCTTCCCACTCACTATACCTTTTATTTTTATGCTAAAGACCTCTTGAAGTGGCCGCTATTTTACTATAAAACACAGATAGAAAAATGTGATGTTATGATTGTTATGTCACGGCATTAATATAGGTAGTAAATTTTGCTTCTTTAAAAACTTTAACCAAATTCATTAATTTTACTGTCTCTAAAATGAGCATTATTTTCCTCTGAAGACAAAGGAACATTAAAAAATAAGCATGCAAGATGAGTACCTTGGCTTTTGTGTTTTCATGGTCAGAAGACAGTGAAAAAGTCTGTGGTGAAGTCAGCTCTCTGGATCTTGATAGAAGTGGACAAGATGACCGGTCTGAAACAGGAGATCTACACTGTGCTACTGATGAGGTGGCCGATTGCTCAGGTCTCAGAGGTGAGGAATAAACTCTATAACTTGGGCGCAATGATGAGGAACTAAGTTTTGAGGAGTGGGGATGACTATAACAAGCTGAAGGAATAGGTGATATAGAATTAGGATGTGAGGAAGACAATTGCATTGAGGCATTTGAAAGGGCAGGGGAGGCATCACTGAACTCCTGAGCAAACCTCTGTGCTGAACTTGCTTTGGATTTATATGTAGGGTTTAAAGGATTTGGAGAAGAAGAAGAGCATATCTCAAAAGAGGGGGAAAATGTGCCCCTTTGATTGGAAGGAGAGGACAAAGGATGTGATTTACAGATGAAGGTGGGTGAGTAGGTATGTACTCGCCTTGACTTCTCAGGTATTTGGGATTTGGAGATAGGGTAATGCATCTGTTTTGTAGGAGAAGATTCAGGGTTCAAAGAAAAGTGTCTTGGGACACAAGAAGGCATTGAATAAGTAGGGAAGCTTGGTTGTAATAGTGGAGAGACAACTGTCTTTCTATAGGAAGAAACAGTGGATGACAGAGGACTTAATGAGTCAGGAGATAGGGGTCTGGAATAAAGGTGGTTTCTAGGGGAAAGGGATCTAGCTCGAGGTGGATGATGGGCCTTTGAAGATATAGGCACATGTGAAAATCCCAGTGGCTGATGTTCTTCTTGGCTTGGAGAGTCTGA
Organism: Alligator sinensis; assembly: GCF_000455745.1. Lineage (NCBI taxonomy): Eukaryota > Metazoa > Chordata > Crocodylia > Alligatoridae > Alligator > Alligator sinensis. The sequence goes on along the minus strand of NW_005843661.1, from coordinate 43,568 downwards.
CCTAACAGAAAAGCCTGAGACATATTTCTTAGGGGTAGGTGGAGTTGTTATAAACTTTTGATCTATTGAGAGTGTTGAGGAGCCAAGGGAGTTAACTGAAAAGGTAGCAGGGCAAGAAGCAGGGGATAATGGTCTTTGCTGAGAAGGGTGTGACTTCAGGACAGCAGTTAAAAGAGTGAGCCTTGTTGGCAGGGAGGCTCTAATATCTGGCTTCAGTTGATTTCCACTAGGTGACATTTGACTGCAAGGCTCATTTATACTACATATGGTTGAGGAGGAACTATAAAATGGAGAGGACAGAGGTTTAGGACTAGGTGATAATAAATGTGCTGTGATATGGACAGGTATGGCAGATACAGATCTTTTAAAAGAACGTGAGGGCAGAGACTGGGCTGACAAGTCTTGAATTTTGCTTGAACTGGGAACATCTGCGGATAGACTTCCACTCCCATTTGGAAGCCCTGACCTAGTGACTTGTGATGGTTTATAAGCACAGTCAGGTATAGAAATAGTTGGCACTTGAGAACTACTGGAAAACTGAGAACTGGAAGAAGGGCTACTTAATTCATAGTCGGATCTTTTGGACTTGGGTGAACTATGAGTAGTAGCCTGAAAACATGTAGATGAATCTTGTTTAGAAGACCCAGTTGCAGACTGACACTTGTTATAGGATCCTTCCAGTGAAGAGGCTTGATTCGAGTTAACCAGGTCACGCTTTACTTTCAGATTAGTTGGAGAAATTAAACGGATAGCAGGTGGTTTATGGAAAAGATGGTCAGAGGTAGAAAGAGAAGTTAACTGGAGAAAAAAAAAAAGAAACATTAAGATAAGGTGGAATTTGTAAACCTTTTAAAATTCCACATGTTAGTTCCAAGAACATGCAGGTAGTGTTTCCACTAGCACTGTTCTGTGGGTTAAATGCACAGGGCTATCTAAACTCTCAGTGATACACCTGACCCGAGATATGATTTAGGACAACTTTTCCACAAAAGTTAATCTGATGAAGAATTTGTTGTGTAGATACACTACTATATCTCTAGATTCAAAGCTACTGAATTTTATACCTAAGCAATATCTGACACAAATATACCATGAGTAACCATATATTGTATCTAGAAATTATGGTACTGCAAAAAAAGATACTTTTACTTATATAACAGTAATCACTAAAATAGCCATATTTCTTTGAAAGAATAACGTGTCCCTAGATCCATCGATATATAGATAAATTAAGTGCCCAGTGTATCTACTATGCTTTGCTTAGTAGTACTTTACTCTGCCTGAGGAGGACCTGACTGAATATGAGTGATGATGGCAGAACCAGGACTTACAGTAATCAAAATGATTTTCTTTTGTATGATATGGAAGCAATGTTATATATAAAACTTATGTTCTAATATAAGAAATCATTGACAACTCTTCAGTGAGCAGAAGTTAGAGTGCCTACAATGAAAAATCATCCTCTGTTTAAATACAGGTGATACCTCTACTAAGTATATCCTTAGTCAGCAGTGATTTTCCTAAGTACCTGAGGATTCAGTACCCAACTTTAAGGTATTTTAATATCTGAAGTGCATATATTTAGGCACTTGGACACCTAAATTCTGGATATCTTAGCCTTAGAGAACAATTGATTTCTAATAGATTTAAGTGTTTCAGGTTCTTTATATAGAGATGTAAGGAATAATCCGGACAGCTTAAAGCAGGGTGGGAAACATGCAGCCCACAGGCCATATCCAGACCACATAACTGTATCTTCTGGCCCATATGCTGCCAGCTACATGAAGCATGCGCTGGCACGGGTCCCATGATGTGCATGTGACCCCTGACACACCCATGCTATGTGAAGCCCATACCAGCATATGTCCCAGACTGGCCACATGCCGTGTGAAGCCCATGCCTATTATAGTTGACTCAGTAAAGTATGACCTCTCTTCTAAGTGTGCTTCATAATCTGTGCCAGTGCATGCTTCATGCTTCAGCCATGGCAAGTCTGGCATGGGCTTCACATGGCATGGGGCCAGTCTGGGGCATATGCTGCATGTGGCTGCTGCACCAGACCTTCCTTCCATGCTAGATCCAGATCAGCCCCACAGACAAGTTATCCATGTGGGATTCAGCGTGCAGCGTGGGATTCAGTGTGCCATGTGTAGTGCATGCCTCAGGCCCTGCATGCTGTGCATCCCAAATTGGCCCCATGTGGCATATGCCACATGCTACACACCATGTGCTACGTGAGGGCCAGTGTGCTGCGTACATGCTTGAAACACGTGCAGCTGTTCCAGCGTGCATGCTGCATGTAGTATTGGCACTAGACCACCTCTGTGGGTCTGGATGAGTTTGACACCCATGGCCTAGAGGAAAAGTTAAGCACAAGTACACCTGGAGTAGCATCACTCTTCAAAGTTTAAGTGCCTGATTCAGGGTACCCTTAAGCCATTATAAGCCATGCTTGTCTGTACTCTTGAGATTCCGAAGACCCTGCCTTTGAGGTCAGTGCCAGTGTGGATAATGCCCATGTTTTGCCCGATAACCTCAACAGAAAGCAGGAGACCTGGATTCCCAGCCTTCCTCAGCTTGAAGACATGCACGTCTCCTGCTTCCCAAGAGACAACTTTCACCACCAGGCTGTAGCATAAGTTGGATAAATGTACTCTCTACATTTACTATTGAAGCAAAGCCACTGAGCAGCCCAGGGTGCAAAAGGCATGGGGCAGGAGAGCAAGGAAGAGAGTGCAGGCTTCTGTAACTTAGTTGCACTCTCTTGGAGGTAAGGAGACCAAAGTTCAAAGGACTTGATGCATTTCACAATAAGACAGCCATCCATTGGCTTACAAACACAAACAATCCTAAGAACAGGATTAACTCCTTGTTTTGGTGCCCCTAAAACCAAACTGGGGTCTGGCCTTTAGTCCATATAAAAGAGACTGTGTCAGATATTTATCTGAAATGCCCCTTGATTTGTAATTAAAAAGCAAATTAGTGTTTGCAAGACAGCCACAAAGAGAGAAGGTGTTTGAGAAGTGTTTTGCATCAATTTAACAATTTCCACACATTATTTATTAAGTTTTAATTTTAAAAATACTTGTCAGTAACAATAAAGTATCTAGAGCTGGCATAGCATCTTTCATTCCAAAATCAGTCTATAAAACTTTGGGCCCAATTCTATCCCAGTGGAAGTGTATGGAATTATTGCCCTCAACTTTCCTAGGAGGAAGACCTGGCCTTTTATATTCAGTGATCTCCATTCATTTTTTCCATCATTAGTTCTGAAAAGAATGTTAAAACAAAATAAAATAAAACAAAACAAAAAAAACCTAAATTAAAACCAAGCCATCATTTTCCGAGAACCACTATGTCAAATTCTAGGGACAGGAAGTAATTATGATATTAAGCGGTGTGGTGGTCACTATATCTGTGTTATGTCACACTGCTGAAAGGCAGCCTTACCCAAGGTAGGCGTCCACAACTGTATACTACCACAAAAGGGCAGGAAAGATGAAGAGCAAAACCACTTTAATATACACAGCAGTTTTAGAAATCCAAAATATAATTGCTCAAAAAAGGCAGGGCTGATACCAAATTCTTGCCAAAATTTAAAAAAGAAAAGGTTATTGGGAATTTCAAATATTAGGAGCCTTATTCTCTTGTGCACTAGACCTTTTTTTGCATGACTATTTTATAAACAAGTATTCAAAAAAATGGGTATAGGTGTGGGCTTTTCCCACTTTAATGTTTCTTCATACTATCTGACCAGTGTACTGTATATGAGAATAAAGTCCTGGTTGGGACTTTATTCTCATATACAGTGGTTGGGTCCTGATTTTTTGTTTTGCATCCTAAAAATGAAACACCATAGAAAGGTGCTATCACCATAGTAAGAAATTAATTCAGTAGCAAATTGCAGACAAAAATGTCACCTGTATTCAGTCTGTTTCTTACCATTCTTGGGAGAGAGAGGTAGCTGTGTTAGCCTGAAGTCAAGGTGAAAGCAGGGTAGATTTGCATCTTATAAAGTAACCAGAGAGAGACAGACAGACAGACAGACAGAGAATCTATAAGGTTCAAGTCTATCCTGCCTTCTTACTGTTCTTATAATTTATGAAGCAGGCTGTTGGTACATATATAAGCCAATATGTGCCCTGTGCCCGCTCATACCTCAGAAGTTTCTTTTTCTTGCAATCTAGTTGAAAATGTAGTGAATTCATTGATAGATACCTATTTCTAAGGTTTATATATAACTCCTAACTAGGGTTTGTCAATAATACATATATATATTTCATAGAATCGTAGAAAATTAGGGTTAGAAGGGACCTCAGGAGGTCATCTAGTCTAATCCCCTGCTCAAAGCAGGACCAACCCCAGCTAGATTATCCCAGCCACAGCTTTGTCCACCTGGGTCTTAAAAACCAAGGATGGAGATTCTACAACTTCTTTGTAGGGCTGTGTGAAACAGCTAAGTTTTGTTTTGGTTTTGGATTCAGCCATTTCAGAGGGTCAGTGATTGGTTTCAGTGTTTTGGATCACTGTTACGTTTCAATTCAGCTGAATCTGTTTCAGAGTTTCAATGAGGTTTCAGCACTAATTTGAAGATTCAGCTGCAGCACAGGTGCCAAGCGGTCGGGTAATCCCCACTGATCCCCACTGTCCCTCACTGCACGAGGGAGCTCTGCCATGAGCCCTCAGAGGCCCCAATTGCTGCTGCTGCAGCCGGTGAATATGTGGCTTTTTTTTTTTTCCAAGTGCTGGGAGGCGGGGGCCGGGGCTGGGCAGGGCAGCCATGGGGGCTTCTCCTGCAGCTCCTCCCACCAGCTGCAGCAGCAGTGATCAGGGCCTCTGAGGGCTCATGGCAGAGCACCCCCCATGCAGTGCATGGCAGTGGGGATCACCCCCCTGGTTGGTACCCACACGGCAGCTGCCCCATGGTGTGGGTGCAGCGCGGCTCGGCAGGGTGCCATGTGCTGTCTGGGAGCTCGGGTGGCTCCACCTGTCAACCAGAACCTACCACCATTCATCCTCAACGACCCCAGCTCCCAGACAGCGTACGGTGCCCTGCCGATATGCACTGCACCCGCACGATGAGACAGCTGCCATGCAGGTGCCAAGCAGGGGGGGGCAATCACCGCTGCCCCGCCACTGTCCTGCACTGTGTTTGGGCACCTGCCATGAGCCCCCAGAGGCCCCAATTGCTGCTGCTGCAGCCAGTGAGTGCATGGTTTGGTTTTTTTTGTGCTGGGAGGCTGGGCTTGGGCCCGGGCGGGCCAGCCATGGGGAATTCTCCCACGGCTCCTCTGGCTGTGCCTGCCTCTTCCCCAGTTGGGGGAGCTGTGGGAGAAGCCCCCATGGCTTCCCTGCCTGGCCCCAGCCTAGTCCTGGCACTTTAAAAGGAGGTCTGCGTGTCTGTGCCAGACTCTTCCCAGGGCGCCTCTGAAACGTTTCAAAACATCCAAAACATTTCCAAAATGTTTCAGATGGTTTCATTTTGTTTCAGAGCTGTTTTGGAGCCTTCTGTTTCATTTCAAATTCAGCATTTTGGGTGCCATGTCTGAAACTAAATGGCTCCTGAAATTTTGCACAGCCCAATCCTTTGGTAATCTGTTCCAGTGTTTTACAACCCTCCTAGTGAGGAAGTGTTTTTCCTAATATCTAACCTAAACTTCCCTTGCTGCAACTTGAGACTGTTGCTCCTTGTTCTGTCATCTGCCACCACTGAGAACAGTTTAGCTACATCCTCTTTGGAGCCCCACTTTAGGTAGTTAAAGCCTGCAATTAAATCCCCCTCAGTCTTCTCTTCTCCAGACTAAATAAGCCCATGTCCCTTAGCTTCTTCTCATAAGTCATGTTCCCCAGCCCTCTAACTATTTTCGTTGCCCTCTGTTAGACTCTCTCTAATTTGTTACATCCTTTCTTCAGTGAGGTGCCCAAAACTGGACACAGTACTCCAGATGTGGCTGCACCAGTACCAAATAGAGGAAAAGAATCACTTCCCTCAATCTGCTGGCAACACTCCTACCAATGCAGCCCAGGATGCCGTTAGCCTTCTTTGCAACAAAGACACACTGTTGGCTCATATTCAGCTTACTGTCCACTGTAACCACTAGATCCTTTTCTGCAGAGCTGCTGCTTAGCCAGTCGGTCCCTAGCCTGTACCAGTACATGGGATTGTTCCATCCTATGTGCAGGACTTTGCCCTTCTCCTTATTGTTCTCCAATACTTGGAGTAAATTACTCGGAGTAAATTATTTTGTTCCAAACTATAGTGCTGTTGGAATTTTCCTCAGAGAGATATAATTTAACCTAATAACATTGACAGAAATAGTTTCAAACTATTATCTTCTAATTAACTGAAAGTTAGGCTAAGCATAAGGCCATAAAAAAAAAGACGACTTCCTTCTTTTGCCATCAGAAATATTAAAATCCCTTTCATGATAGCAAACAAGAAGCAGGTTCCTGGAAATGTGTTTTCCTTTAGCACCTAAAATGTTGTCCTAATTAGAATTGTATTTCTGCGTGCACACATATTTTTATGCCCTAAGGTTATTGTAATCATTACTGAAACCTGCTAAATGATGTCTGCTACCATTTAAAGTTGTCAAATATTTATGATTAAGCCCTGTTAGGACTATATTTGAAATTGTGTCTTTCCTATACTGTTACTGCATCTCTGATAGCTGCATAACAGTACTAATCTGTTCCCTTTTTAAATGCTTATTTTCTCAAACTCCTGCTTTGCTTTTCTCTACATTTCTTTCTTTCTTGCACTTATTTCCCAAACTAGTTTTTGAAACAAGGCATTGTTCCTGCCTACGTTCAAGTAACTGAGTGACAGGTAATCTCCCATTCTGCTTCTTCATAGACTACTGAACACGCTTTGAGTGCGTAGACATAGAGAAATAAAAAGAATAATTTCTCATTTCCCTTTCTCATTTTAACTTTGGCTAATCCATACGTATGATACTGGCCTAAAAAATCTTTCCATATACTTGTCCTGTTTACAGGTATTCCAAGTAATTCATACTTAAGAATGTGTGAAATCTTACCAAACACTGTTAGTATTCTAATTCAAGAGGATCTTCAGAGTGTAACTGAAATTTCTTTGTCTAATCCAACCCCTGATAACAAGTTGCATTTTATACTCCTCCTGCTTTTTAGAATTTTAGTATTCACACTAGAATATTATCTGTTTCCTTCTAACACTTTTCACAGAAATATCCTTTCCCTATAGATAAGTAAACTGGGAAAACACTGCCATAATCCAACATTGCTTCATAAGCATGCTATACTTCCTTGATTTAAGTCTTAACTTTACCCAGCTGCATTGGACAGTAATCAGAGTTTTAACACTTTTCAAAATCTAATTAGCTGTATATAGTCTTTAAGTAAATACTTTTTTTTTTTTTTTTTGCTATTGGAAAATCCTGTGACTTGTCACTGTAGCAACAAATGAAGGTGTATATGTACTAAACATTACCACCAAGTTTACACAGGCAGCATAATTTAAATTTCTGTTTCCTTCAATCTCACAATTAAAAGACATTTTCCTGAAAGCATTCAGAAGTTGTTATTTGGTCATGATAAAGATTATTTGGTTTTATAGTTTTGAATTTCTAGGTTTAAAGGCTTTGCTGTAATACATATAAATCTAATGGGATGAAATGGATTTGCATGCATTTGTTTTGTGAGTCAAGTGATTCATTAACATTTGCATTTGCTGATATGATTGTTTGTTGGAACAAGGTATTGATTTACCATATTTTCTTGCATACAATACCTACCTTTCCCCCCAAAAATAGCCCCCCAAAACTGGGGGGGGGGGGGGGGGTTTTAAGGGGGGAAGAGGTTTTTTTCCCTGAAAAAAAAAAAAAGAATGCCTAAGAATCTGTGCATGCTATACAGCTACCGAGATGCTTACTACTGCTTTGGCTCAGTATACTGAATGGGTTGACTCCTGTGTTAAGCCTCTTACAGCCATAGTTATTGGCTGAACAGTAATTCATTCTTGTGCCAGAGGCAGGAAATGAGCTACTGATAGTATCTTGATGGGGCTTATGATGTGGAAATATAGAAACTTATAGAAAGAACTACCTTGTTCTTACTGTTCTTTCAAGGGTCTGTGGCCTAACATTGTGTGACAAAAAGTAAGTCCTCCTGGTAAGTCTGGATGAGACAGCAAGTAGAAGAACTTCCTGCCATACCAGGAGGCTCCTGCTACCTGCTGCTTCACCCAAATGTCTCCTGGGATGCCACCCTTCATAGATACTCTATGACACAGAGTCAGCCATGACTCCAGAAAAATCTATTTTTCTGTATTCTGCTTTTCAAAAGGCAGTTTATTTGGAAGTGTTGTAACTGCCCCAAGGTTGGTGGTTAGTACTCACCTGTTGGTTCTCCCCACCCCCATTCCCAAAGTGCGTCTCTCCTGCCATGACTGAAATTAAGCAGTAGGACCTCAGTTCTGTAGGAGCAGCAGCTTAGGTTCCCCTCTCTATAGGCACATTGTTGAGCTACCTTTATGTGGGATCTTCTATGATTGTATCCCCTATGATCCCCTCTCTGGCCCCAATCTGTAGCCTAGGGGGCTGGACTCTAGGGGGCTGGACTCACTCATCTGGTTCTCAACTAGTCTGAAACAAAACAGATTAAATCAGGCCAGGGTGACCACCCTGCCTTATTATCTTGATACTGCATCTCCCTTTCAACCTACTCCTAGAATTCCCATCACCTCCCACAATCACTTCCACACGGCTTGCCCTGCATGCAGTCCCAGCCAGGGTGCCTTTTCCCAGCCCCCAGGGCTTCCACCCCAAACTCCTGGGGCTATTTCTACCACAACCCTCCCGGACATACTCCAAACAACCAAGTCCCAGCATTGCTTCCTCCATCTCTACCTATGTCAGACTGCCCCTCTCTGCCCCAGAAGCTGGGCTTATATCCCTAGAGCTCCCCTTTTCTGGCCTCCCAGCAGCATACCTTAAAGACACAGTCTCTCTTTTCTTACTCCTATATTTTGTCTCTAGTAATAGGGTAGGGTTATTTGGAATTGTATTGTATGTAAGAAAATATGGTACATGAAACATTTATAGAATTAGCCTAGTTCAGTCAAGTGCTGTTTTATTTTTATTGATTGTTTAGTATAATATTATGTCATAAATAAACGGTGATGTTTAATTATAATTATTCATTGTACTTATTCTTACTTAGTTTCTTTTTATCTAAAAAAATCAATTCACACTATTCTGATATGCTACTTTGACTTTTTCACTTACTATTTATGTTACTTTGACCTTGATATAGCACAAGAATGTATAGTCAAATTTGGGGAAGCGTTGCATAACCAGCCTTATATAACTAATTTATTTATCTTTTACATCTGTAATCCATTTATTTTTTCTTTCATGATGAGAAAATCATATTTTCTTCTTTTCATATTAATTTTCTCCTTTCACCAACTTTAAACAAACTCTTTAAATTCATTTTAATGTTAGTTTCTTTGTGTTGGAACCCACTAGTGCCTCTTCAAAGAACTCTTGCCAATAGAACATTGGATCACTTTCCATGAATTAACAATGATCTATACTTCTGTCTTTTAATTTTCTTCTCTCCAAAGTGAATAAGCAGTGGTCCATAATCCAATCTTTCTTTTTTGTTTGTTTTCCCTGACCTAGTTGTTTGAGAAACAAACAAGATGAGATTTTAAAAAGCAGCATAGAAGGAATATGGGCAAAAGGAGGATTCACAGAGATTCTTTCACTATAATGCCTAAGACTCAGTAGTGTACTATGGGGTCGACAAGTGGGACATATGCCATTGGAGCCACCTGAGGAGAAGGGCGCCAAAAGGAAGGGGGTCACCTCATCCTCATCTTCTCCTCTCCACTTGCATGGAAGACTCCAGGAAGCACCTGGCACAGGTGATGTGTGTAATGAAGTGCAAGAACTGGAAATCACATTTCTGTAGAGGAGCAATGGCATTTGCTGCTTCTG